>NC_068441.1:44588299-44680799 GCF_023373465.1 Oncorhynchus keta | reverse complement strand
TTCTTTAGGGAGAGCCAGTCCTCACCTAGCTATCTACGAAGGGGTCTTTAATCTCAAGGCAAATAGCTCCCAGTGTTGTCTTAAGAGCTCAGGCACAACTCGGTCCTGCTGAATGGGTCCTTGGAGAGTAGCAACGAATAAGCTTGAGTCAGACCGTTTGAAGTCTACCACTTGATGGGCAGTAATTTACTGATTCCTTTCCCCTTTGTCCTCATTCAGGCATAATAGAGGCTGCCTCGGCAATGCCTGCTACAATGGTACAGCCTAAATCTTTTTCAACTGTTGACAGAAGGTCTATAGTTGAGTTGAACTTTGAAGCACATCCTGTCCATTGGACCAAAACAATGCTCTCTCTCTCTCTCTCTCTCTCTCTCTCTCTCTCTCTCTCTCTCTCTCTCTCTCTCTCTCTCTCTCCCTCTCTCTCTCTCTCTCTCTTTGAGAAAAGCAGGGGTGCAACTTTCACTGGGTTCATGTCCCTCCCACATTCTGGAATTGCATTTTTGTCCCCCGGTTTTATCATTGGAATGTGATACAAAATGAGGCAGCATCTCCGAGCGGTCATGTAGGCTGTTTGGTGTGTTTATCCAACCAGATAAAAAAAAAATATATATATATATATGTCCCCCCCAACTTTTAAAACCAAAGTTGCACCCCTGTAGAAAAATGTAACCAATATCTCTAACTAAATATATATTAAATAGATATCTAACTATATTTCTAACAATATCTCTAGCTATATCTCTAGATATATATCTAACTATATCTCTAGCTATATCTCTAACTATATATCTCTAACTATATCTCTAACTGTATCTCTAGCTGTATCTCTAACTATATATCTCTAACTATATCTCTAACTGTATCTCTAGCTGTATCTCTAGAAATATCAATAACTATATCTCTTGCTATATCTCTAAATATATCTCTAACTATATCTCTGACGAAATCTCTAACTATCTCTCTAGCTGTATCTCTAACTATATCTCTAGATTTATCTCTAACTATATCTCTAAATAGAACTCTAACTATATCTCTAGCTATATCTCTAACTATATATCTCTAACTATATCTCTAACTGTATCTCTAGCTTTATCTCTATAAATATCAATAACTATATCTCTTGCTATATCTCTAAATATATCTCTAACTATATCTCTGACGAAATCTCTAACTATCTCTCTAGCTGTATCTCTAACTATATCTCTAGATTTATCTCTAACTATATCTCTAAATAGAACTCTAACTATATCTTTAACTATATCTCTAGCTATATCTCTAACTATATCTCTAACTATATCTCTAGATATATCTCTAGCTATATCTCTAACTATATATCTAACTACACTGCTCAAAAAAATAAAGGGAACACTTAAACAACACAATGTAACTCCAAGTCAATCACACTTCTGTGAAATCAAACTGCCCACTTAGGAAGCAACACTGATTGACAATAAATGTCACATGCTGTTGTGCAAATAGATTTGACAACAGGTGGAAATTATAGGAAATTAGCAAGACACCCCCAATAAAGGAGTGGTTCTGCAGGTCGGGACCACAGACCACTTCCAGTTCCTATGCTTCCTGGCTGATGTTTTAGTCACTTTTGAATGCTGGCGGTGCTTTCATTCTAGTGGTAGCATGAAACGGAGTCTACAACCCACATAAGTGGCTCAGGTAGTGCAGCTCATCCAGGATGGCACATCAATGCGAGCTGTGGCAAGAAGGTTTGCTGTGTCTGTCAGCGTAGTGTCCAGAGCATGGAGGCGTTACCAGGAGACAGGCCAGTACATCAGGAGACATGGAGGAGGCCGTAGGAGGGCAACAACCCAGCAGCAGGACCGCTACCTCCGCCTTTGTGCAAGGAGGAGCAGGAGGAGCACTGCCAGAGCCCTGCAAAATGACTTCCAGCAGGCCACAAATGTGCATGTGTCTGCTCAAACGGTTAGAAACAGAACTCCATGAGGGTGGTATGAGGGCCCGACGTCCACAGGTGGGGGTTGTGCTTACAGCCCAACACCGTGCAGGACGTTTGGCATTTGCCAGAGAACACCAAGATTGGCAAATTTGCCACTGGCTCCCTGTGCTCTTCACAGATGAAAGCAGGTTCACACTGAGCACATGTGACAGACATGACAGTCTGGAGACGCTGTGGAGAACGTTCTGCTGCCTGCAACATCCTCCAGCATGACCGGTTTGGTGGTGGGTCAGTCATGGTGTGGGGTGGCATTTCTTTGGGGGGGCTGCACAGCCCTCCATGTGCTCGCCAGAGGTAGCCTGACTGCCATTAGGTACCGAGATGAGATCCTCAGACCCCTTGTGAGACCATATGCTGGTGCGGTTGGCCCTGGGTTCCTCCTAATGCAAGACAATGCTAGACCTCATGTGGCTGGAGTGCGTCAGCAGTTCCTGCATGAGGAAGGCGTTGATGCTATGGACTGGCCCGCCCGTTCCCCAGACCTGAATCCAATTGAGCACATCTGGAACATCATGTCTCGCTCCATCCACCAACACCACTTTGCACCACAGACTGTCCAGGAGTTGGCGGATGCTTTAGTCCAGGTCTGGGAGGAGATCCCTCAGGAGATCATCCGCCACCTCATCAGGAGCATTCCCAGGCGTTGTAGGGAGGTCATACAAGCATGTGGAGGCCACACACACTACTGAGCCTCATTTTGACTTGTTTTAAGGACATTACATAAAAGTTGGATCAGCCTGTAGTGTGGTTTTCCACTTTAATTTTGAGTGTGACTCCAAATCCAGACCTCCATGGGTTGATAAATTTGATTTCCATTGATAATTTTTGTGTGATTTTGTTGTCAGCACATTCAACTATGTAAAGAAAAAAGTATTTAATAAGAATATTTCATTCATTCAGATCTAGGATGTGTTATTTTAGTGTTCCCTTTATTTTTTGGAGCAGTGTATATCTCTAACTATATCTCTAGATATATCTCTAACTATATCTCTAACTATATATCTAACTAGATCTCTAACTAGATCTCGAACTATAGAAATATAACATACAAATACAACATTATGAGGTATTTCACAAAATTCAATTTCCAAATTCTAGGGTGTATTCACTGCCAGTTCTTCATAATGTCAATCTGAAGTCCATCATTCTGTTTAACAACTAGTAAACCCAATCTCTCCACCACTGCTCAATGTTGTTACCCAGTCTGTCTGTGGCCAAAAGCCCAACACTGAGACAAAGGACTGAAGGTGGTGGTGATGTTGGCGAGGGGGGAGGGGTCTCATTGCGAGAGATCAGCTGAGAGATCAGGTTGTGTAAACATTCAGGTTAATGAAGCTCAGTGCGCCTAATCCTCCCCTCGTCCCCCATAATCCCCCTGGAGGACCCAGCCCTGTCAATCAGACTTCCTCCTGGGGAAGGCCCAGTGGACGGGAGTGTGGGGGGGTGGGTGGGGGTTTGGGAGGGTGAGGGGGAGAGGGGGTATTTTCAGCGAGGGTTCCAAACCATATGAAAGGAGAAGGGGTAGTGGTAGAAGTCCTTGGTCTGGAGTCTAAGGAAGGAATTGGGGGTAATGAACAACACATGAATGTGAGGACGGGGTTTTGGGGTTTTCCGGGCGAAAGCTCGGTAAACACTGACATTACAGAGCACGCCTGGAATATCAGATGGGAGACATACGGGTAAAAGTTATGTTTTCATGCCTGGAATAACTATGTGAGGCCCGAAAATTACACAACAATTAACATTAAATATTATATTAGTAAAATAAATCTAATGTAACATAGTATTATTATTTGACGACTAACTTTAATTCCTTCATTGATTAACTGGTCAATACAAAACCATTCACACCGTAAATCGTTTGACTCTTTTCACCAGCTGTTAGCTGTTCTTCATGATATAGGGAAAGCTAAGTAGACAGCTTTGAATATATCAAGTGCCCCAGCAACTTTCAAATACAGCAGCATTGGTTGTGAGATGTGCTCTTGCAGATAAACAGGAGTAGATAAACAGGAGTATACATCATCTTCTCCCTGAAGCCCCTGCCAGTCACCCTGCAGATAAACAGGAGTATACATCATCTTCTCCCTGAAGCCCCTGCCAGTCACCCTGCAGATAAACAGGAGTATACATCATCTTCTCCCTGAAGCCCCTGCCAGTCACCCTGCAGATAAACAGGAGTATACATCATCTTCTCCCTGAAGCCCCTGCCAGTCACCCTGCAGATAAACAGGAGTATACATCATCTTCTCCCTGAAGCCCCTGCCAGTCACCCTGCAGATAAACAGGAGTATACATCATCTTCTCCCTGAAGCCCCTGCCAGTCACCCTGCAGATAAACAGGAGTATACATCATCTTCTCCCTGAAGCCCCTGCCAGTCACCCTGCAGATAAACAGGAGTATACATCATCTTCTCCCTGAAGCCCCTGCCAGTCACCCTGCAGATAAACAGGAGTATACATCATCTTCTCCCTGAAGCCCCTGCCAGTCACCCTGCAGATAAACAGGAGTATACATCATCTTCTCCCTGAAGCCCCTGCCAGTCACCCTGCAGATAAACAGGAGTATACATCATCTTCTCCCTGAAGCCCCTGCCAGTCACCCTGCAGATAAACAGGAGTATACATCATCTTCTCCCTGAAGCCCCTGCCAGTCACCCTGCAGATAAACAGGAGTATACATCATCTTCTCCCTGAAGCCCCTGCCAGTCACCCTGCAGATAAACAGGAGTATACATCATCTTCTCCCTGAAGCCCCTGCCAGTCACCCTGCAGATAAACAGGAGTATACATCATCTTCTCCCTGAAGCCCCTGCCAGTCACCCTGCAGATAAACAGGAGTATACATCATCTTCTCCCTGAAGCCCCTGCCAGTCACCCTGCAGATAAACAGGAGTATACATCATCTTCTCCCTGAAGCCCCTGCCAGTCACCCTGCAGATAAACAGGAGTATACATCATCTTCTCCCTGAAGCCCCTGCCAGTCACCCTGCAGATAAACAGGAGTATACATCATCTTCTCCCTGAAGCCCCTGCCAGTCACCCTGCAGATAAACAGGAGTATACATCATCTTCTCCCTGAAGCCCCTGCCAGTCACCCTGCAGATAAACAGGAGTATACATCATCTTCTCCCTGAAGCCCCTGCCAGTCACCCTGCAGATAAACAGGAGTATACATCATCTTCTCCCTGAAGCCCCTGCCAGTCACCCTGCAGATAAACAGGAGTATACATCATCTTCTCCCTGAAGCCCCTGCCAGTCACCCTGCAGATAAACAGGAGTATACATCATCTTCTCCCTGAAGCCCCTGCCAGTCACCCTGCAGATAAACAGGAGTATACATCATCTTCTCCCTGAAGCCCCTGCCAGTCACCCTGCAGATAAACAGGAGTATACATCATCTTCTCCCTGAAGCCCCTGCCAGTCACCCTGCAGATAAACAGGAGTATACATCATCTTCTCCCTGAAGCCCCTGCCAGTCACCCTGCAGATAAACAGGAGTATACATCATCTTCTCCTGAAGCCCCTGCCAGTCACCCTGCAGATAAACAGGAGTATACATCATCTTCTCCCTGAAGCCCCTGCCAGTCACCCTGCAGATAAACAGGAGTATACATCATCTTCTCCCTGAAGCCCCTGCCAGTCACCCTGCAGATAAACAGGAGTATACATCATCTTCTCCCTGAAGCCCCTGCCAGTCACCCTGCAGATAAACAGGAGTATACATCATCTTCTCCCTGAAGCCCCTGCCAGTCACCCTGCAGATAAACAGGAGTATACATCATCTTCTCCCTGAAGCCCCTGCCAGTCACCCTGCAGATAAACAGGAGTATACATCATCTTCTCCCTGAAGCCCCTGCCAGTCACCCTGCAGATAAACAGGAGTATACATCATCTTCTCCCTGAAGCCCCTGCCAGTCACCCTGCAGATAAACAGGAGTATACATCATCTTCTCCCTGAAGCCCCTGCCAGTCACCCTGCAGATAAACAGGAGTATACATCATCTTCTCCCTGAAGCCCCTGCCAGTCACCCTGCAGATAAACAGGAGTATACATCATCTTCTCCCTGAAGCCCCTGCCAGTCACCCTGCAGATAAACAGGAGTATACATCATCTTCTCCTGAAGCCCCTGCCAGTCACCCTGCAGATAAACAGGAGTATACATCATCTTCTCCCTGAAGCCCCTGCCAGTCACCCTGCAGATAAACAGGAGTATACATCATCTTCTCCCTGAAGCCCCTGCCAGTCACCCTGCAGATAAACAGGAGTATACATCATCTTCTCCCTGAAGCCCCTGCCAGTCACCCTGCAGATAAACAGGAGTATACATCATCTTCTCCCTGAAGCCCCTGCCAGTCACCCTGCAGATAAACAGGAGTATACATCATCTTCTCCCTGAAGCCCCTGCCAGTCACCCTGCAGATAAACAGGAGTATACATCATCTTCTCCCTGAAGCCCCTGCCAGTCACCCTGCAGATAAACAGGAGTATACATCATCTTCTCCCTGAAGCCCCTGCCAGTCACCCTGCAGATAAACAGGAGTATACATCATCTTCTCCCTGAAGCCCCTGCCAGTCACCCTGCAGATAAACAGGAGTATACATCATCTTCTCCCTGAAGCCCCTGCCAGTCACCCTGCAGATAAACAGGAGTATACATCATCTTCTCCCTGAAGCCCCTGCCAGTCACCCTGCAGATAAACAGGAGTATACATCATCTTCTCCCTGAAGCCCCTGCCAGTCACCCTGCAGATAAACAGGAGTATACATCATCTTCTCCCTGAAGCCCCTGCCAGTCACCCTGCAGATAAACAGGAGTATACATCATCTTCTCCCTGAAGCCCCTGCCAGTCACCCTGCAGATAAACAGGAGTATACATCATCTTCTCCCTGAAGCCCCTGCCAGTCACCCTGCAGATAAGTCACCCTGCAGATAAACAGGAGTATACATCATCTTCTCCCTGAAGCCCCTGCCAGTCACCCTGCAGATAAACAGGAGTATACATCATCTTCTCCCTGAAGCCCCTGCCAGTCACCCTGCAGATAAACAGGAGTATACATCATCTTCTCCCTGAAGCCCCTGCCAGTCACCCTGCAGA
Organism: Oncorhynchus keta; assembly: GCF_023373465.1. NCBI lineage: Eukaryota > Metazoa > Chordata > Actinopteri > Salmoniformes > Salmonidae > Oncorhynchus > Oncorhynchus keta. Next base: position 44,673,724 of record NC_068441.1, on the reverse strand, counting down.
TAAACAGGAGTATACATCATCTTCTCCCTGAAGCCCCTGCCAGTCACCCTGCAGATAAACAGGAGTATACATCATCTTCTCCCTGAAGCCCCTGCCAGTCACCCTGCAGATAAACAGGAGTATACATCATCTTCTCCCTGAAGCCCCTGCCAGTCACCCTGCAGATAAACAGGAGTATACATCATCTTCTCCCTGAAGCCCCTGCCAGTCACCCTGCAGATAAACAGGAGTATACATCATCTTCTCCCTGAAGCCCCTGCCAGTCACCCTGCAGATAAACAGGAGTATACATCATCTTCTCCCTGAAGCCCCTGCCAGTCACCCTGCAGATAAACAGGAGTATACATCATCTTCTCCCTGAAGCCCCTGCCAGTCACCCTGCAGATAAACAGGAGTATACATCATCTTCTCCCTGAAGCCCCTGCCAGTCACCCTGCAGATAAACAGGAGTATACATCATCTTCTCCCTGAAGCCCCTGCCAGTCACCCTGCAGATAAACAGGAGTATACATCATCTTCTCCCTGAAGCCCCTGCCAGTCACCCTGCAGATAAACAGGAGTATACATCATCTTCTCCCTGAAGCCCCTGCCAGTCACCCTGCAGATAAACAGGAGTATACATCATCTTCTCCCTGAAGCCCCTGCCAGTCACCCTGCAGATAAACAGGAGTATACATCATCTTCTCCCTGAAGCCCCTGCCAGTCACCCTGCAGATAAACAGGAGTATACATCATCTTCTCCCTGAAGCCCCTGCCAGTCACCCTGCAGATAAACAGGAGTATACATCATCTTCTCCCTGAAGCCCCTGCCAGTCACCCTGCAGATAAACAGGAGTATACATCATCTTCTCCCTGAAGCCCCTGCCAGTCACCCTGCAGATAAACAGGAGTATACATCATCTTCTCCCTGAAGCCCCTGCCAGTCACCCTGCAGATAAACAGGAGTATACATCATCTTCTCCCTGAAGCCCCTGCCAGTCACCCTGCAGATAAACAGGAGTATACATCATCTTCTCCCTGAAGCCCCTGCCAGTCACCCTGCAGATAAACAGGAGTATACATCATCTTCTCCCTGAAGCCCCTGCCAGTCACCCTGCAGATAAACAGGAGTATACATCATCTTCTCCCTGAAGCCCCTGCCAGTCACCCTGCAGATAAACAGGAGTATACATCATCTTCTCCCTGAAGAGTATACATCATCTTCCCCCCTGCCAGTCACCCTGCAGATAAACAGGAGTATACATCATCTTCTCCCTGAAGCCCCTGCCAGTCACCCTGCAGATAAACAGGAGTATACATCATCTTCTCCCTGAAGCCCCTGCCAGTCACCCTGCAGATAAACAGGAGTATACATCATCTTCTCCCTGAAGCCCCTGCCAGTCACCCTGCAGATAAACAGGAGTATACATCATCTTCTCCCTGAAGCCCCTGCCAGTCACCCTGCAGATAAACAGGAGTATACATCATCTTCTCCCTGAAGCCCCTGCCAGTCACCCTGCAGATAAACAGGAGTATACATCATCTTCTCCCTGAAGCCCCTGCCAGTCACCCTGCAGATAAACAGGAGTATACATCATCTTCTCCCTGAAGCCCCTGCCAGTCACCCTGCAGATAAACAGGAGTATACATCATCTTCTCCCTGAAGCCCCTGCCAGTCACCCTGCAGATAAACAGGAGTATACATCATCTTCTCCCTGAAGCCCCTGCCAGTCACCCTGCAGATAAACAGGAGTATACATCATCTTCTCCCTGAAGCCCTGCCAGTCACCCTGCAGATAAACAGGAGTATACATCATCTTCTCCCTGAAGCCCCTGCCAGTCACCCTGCAGATAAACAGGAGTATACATCATCTTCTCCCTGAAGCCCCTGCCAGTCACCCTGCAGATAAACAGGAGTATACATCATCTTCTCCCTGAAGCCCCTGCCAGTCACCCTGCAGATAAACAGGAGTATACATCATCTTCTCCTGAAGCCCCTGCCAGTCACCCTGCAGATAAACAGGAGTATACATCATCTTCTCCCTGAAGCCCCTGCCAGTCACCCTGCAGATAAACAGGAGTATACATCATCTTCTCCCTGAAGCCCCTGCCAGTCACCCTGCAGATAAACAGGAGTATACATCATCTTCTCCCTGAAGCCCCTGCCAGTCACCCTGCAGATAAACAGGAGTATACATCATCTTCTCCCTGAAGCCCCTGCCAGTCACCCTGCAGATAAACAGGAGTATACATCATCTTCTCCCTGAAGCCCCTGCCAGTCACCCTGCAGATAAACAGGAGTATACATCATCTTCTCCCTGAAGCCCCTGCCAGTCACCCTGCAGATAAACAGGAGTATACATCATCTTCTCCCTGAAGCCCCTGCCAGTCACCCTGCAGATAAACAGGAGTATACATCATCTTCTCCCTGAAGCCCCTGCCAGTCACCCTGCAGATAAACAGGAGTATACATCATCTTCTCCCTGAAGCCCCTGCCAGTCACCCTGCAGATAAACAGGAGTATACATCATCTTCTCCCTGAAGCCCCTGCCAGTCACCCTGCAGATAAACAGGAGTATACATCATCTTCTCCCTGAAGCCCCCTGAAGCCAGTCACCCTGCAGATAAACAGGAGTATACATCATCTTCTCCCTGAAGCCCCTGCCAGTCACCCTGCAGATAAACAGGAGTATACATCATCTTCTCCCTGAAGCCCCTGCCAGTCACCCTGCAGATAAACAGGAGTATACATCATCTTCTCCCTGAAGCCCCTGCCAGTCACCCTGCAGATAAACAGGAGTATACATCATCTTCTCCCTGAAGCCCCTGCCAGTCACCCTGCAGATAAACAGGAGTATACATCATCTTCTCCCTGAATCAGTCACCCTGCAGATAAACAGGAGTATACATCATCTCCCTGAAGCCCCTGCCAGTCACCCTGCAGATAAACAGGAGTATACATCATCTTCTCCCTGAAGCCCCTGCCAGTCACCCTGCAGATAAACAGGAGTATACATCATCTTCTCCCTGAAGCCCCTGCCAGTCACCCTGCAGATAAACAGGAGTATACATCATCTTCTCCCTGAAGCCCCTGCCAGTCACCCTGCAGATAAACAGGAGTATACATCATCTTCTCCCTGAAGCCCCTGCCAGTCACCCTGCAGATAAACAGGAGTATACATCATCTTCTCCCTGAAGCCCCTGCCAGTCACCCTGCAGATAAACAGGAGTATACATCATCTTCTCCCTGAAGCCCCTGCCAGTCACCCTGCAGATAAACAGGAGTATACATCATCTTCTCCCTGAAGCCCCTGCCAGTCACCCTGCAGATAAACAGGAGTATACATCATCTTCTCCCTGAAGCCCCTGCCAGTCACCCTGCAGATAAACAGGAGTATCTTCTCCCTGAAGCCCCTGCCAGTACATCATCTTCTCCCTGAAGCCCCTGCCAGTCACCCTGCAGATAAACAGGAGTATACATCATCTTCTCCCTGAAGCCCCTGCCAGTCACCCTGCAGATAAACAGGAGTATACATCATCTTCTCCCTGAAGCCCCTGCCAGTCACCCTGCAGATAAACAGGAGTATACATCATCTTCTCCCTGAAGCCCCTGCCAGTCACCCTGCAGATAAACAGGAGTATACATCATCTTCTCCCTGAAGCCCCTGCCAGTCACCCTGCAGATAAACAGGAGTATACATCATCTTCTCCCTGAAGCCCCTGCCAGTCACCCTGCAGATAAACAGGAGTATACATCATCTTCTCCCTGAAGCCCCTGCCAGTCACCCTGCAGATAAACAGGAGTATACATCATCTTCTCCCTGAAGCCCCTGCCAGTCACCCTGCAGATAAACAGGAGTATACATCATCTTCTCCCTGAAGCCCCTGCCAGTCACCCTGCAGATAAACAGGAGTATACATCATCTTCTCCCTGAAGCCCCTGCCAGTCACCCTGCAGATAAACAGGAGTATACATCATCTTCTCCCTGAAGCCCCTGCCAGTCACCCTGCAGATAAACAGGAGTATACATCATCTTCTCCCTGAAGCCCCTGCCAGTCACCCTGCAGATAAACAGGAGTATACATCATCTTCTCCCTGAAGCCCCTGCCAGTCACCCTGCAGATAAACAGGAGTATACATCATCTTCTCCCTGAAGCCCCTGCCAGTCACCCTGCAGATAAACAGGAGTATACATCATCTTCTCCCTGAAGTGTTTACAAATCAGTCGTCTACTTAAACTTTAAAGGATCGTTGAGGATCGTGGATAAGCTATGGGCTAAATGGAAACCCAGTGAGATTTTAGCCTTGACTTCCTCCCCAACCGACTCAATCCACAACAACAAGAACGGTCCCCCTCAGGGCCACCTGAGGAAACCATTCTACTCCAATGTTGCTATATCAATTGCGTCTCGAAGGCGGAGTGGTCTCTGTTTGTAGTGGATCACAAAACACATACACTACTCCCTTGTCATGGTGTTCTACCCAGGATACACTGCTCCCTTGTCATGGTGTCCTACCCAGGATATACTGCTCCCTTGTCATGATGTCCTAAACAGGATACACTGCTCCCTTGTCATGATGTTCTACCCAGGATACACTGCTCCCTTGTCATGATGTTCTACCCAGGATACACTGCTCCCTTGTCATGATGTCCTAAACAGGATACACTGCTCCCTTGTCATGATGTTCTACCCAGGATACACTGCTCCCTTGTCATGATGTTCTACCCAGGATACACTGCTCCCTTGTCATGATGTTCTACCCAGGATACACTGCTCCCTTGTCATGATGTTCTACCCAGGATACACTGCTCCCTTGTCATGATGTTCTACCCAGGATACACTGCTCCCTTGTCATGATGTCCTAAACAGGATACACTGCTCCCTTGTCATGATGTTCTACCCAGGATACACTGCTCCCTTGTCATGATGTTCTACCCAGGATACACTGCTCCCTTGTCATGATGTTCTACCCAGGATACACTGCTCCCTTGTCAGGATGTCCTAAACAGGATACACTGCTCCCTTTTCATGATGTTCTACCCAGGATACACTGCTCCCTTGTCATGATGTTCTACCCAGGATACACTGTCCCCTTGTCATGATGTTCTACCCAGGATACACTGCTCCCTTGTCATGCTGTTCTACCCAGGATACACTGCTCCCTTGTCATGATGTTCTACCCAGGATACACTGCTCCCTTGTCATGGTGTTCTACCCAGGATACACTGCTCCCTTGTCATGCTGTTCTACCCAGGATACACTGCTCCCTTGTCATGATGTTCTACCCAGGATACACTGCTCCCTTGTCATGCTGTTCTACCCAGGATACACTGCTCCCTTGTCATGATGTTCTACCCAGGATACACTGCTCCCTTGTCATGATGTCCTACCCAGGATACACTGCTCCCTTGTCATGATGTCCTAAACAGGATACACTGCTCCCTTGTCATGATGTTCTACCCAGGATACACTGCTCCCTTGTCATGGTGTCCTACCCAGGATACACTGCTCCCTTGTCATGGTGTTCTACCCAGGATACACTGCTCCCTTGTCATGGTGTCCTACCCAGGATACACTGCTCCCTTGTCATGATGTCCTAAACAGGATACACTGCTCCCTTGTCATGATGTTCTACCCAGGATACACTGCTCCCTTGTCATGGTGTCCTACCCAGGATACACTGCTCCCTTGTCATGATGTTCTACCCAGGATACACTGCTCCCTTGTCATGATGTCCTAAACAGGATACACTGCTCCCTTGTCATGATGTTCTACCCAGGATACACTGCTCCCTTGTCATGATGTTCTACCCAGGATACACTGCTCCCTTGTCATGGTGTTCTACCCAGGATACACTGCTCCCTTGTCATGATGTTCTACCCAGGATACACTGCTCCCTTGTCATGGTGTCCTACCCAGGATACACATGCTCCCTTGTCATGATGTCCTAAACAGGATACACTGCTCCCTTGTCATGATGTTCTACCCAGGATACACTGCTCCCTTGTCATGATGTTCTACCCAGGATACACTGCTCCCTTGTCATGATGTTCTACCCAGGATACACTGCTCCCTTGTCTTCATGTCCTACCCAGGATACAATGCTCCCTTGTCATGGTGTCCTAAACAGGATACACTGCCCCCTTGTCATGATGTTCTACCCAGGATACACTGCTCCCTTGTCATGATGTCCTACCCAGGATACACTGCTCCCTTGTCATGATGTCCTAAACAGGATACACTGCTCCCTTGTCATGATGTTCTACCCAGGATACACTGCTCCCTTGTCATGATGTTCTACCCAGGATACACTGCTCCCTTGTCATGATGTTCTACCCAGGATACACTGCTCCCTTGTCATGATGTTCTACCCAGGATACACTGCTCCCTTGTCATGATGTTCTACCCAGGATACACTGCTCCCTTGTCATGATGTTCTACCCAGGATACACTGCTCCCTTGTCATGATGTTCTACCCAGGATACACTGCTCCCTTGTCATGATGTCCTAAACAGGATACACTGCTCCCTTGTCATGATGTTCTACCCAGGATACACTGCTCCCTTGTCATGATGTTCTACCCAGGATACACTGCTCCCTTGTCATGATGTTTTACCTTGGAAAAACGTGGCTAATACAGTTACACATTTTATAGCTTTGTAACCCTAGTAACGTAAGTAGGTACACAAAGCTCTACTAGACTGTGACATTATTTGAAGCGGGGGTAATAAGGGCCATTTTCCAGGCCATCGATGGCATGACTAATTCTACCGGGATAGGTTTACTGGTCATATCTGTGCTCTTCTCCTCTGTTCTCACACTTCTCCCTTTTCTGTCGCCTCTCCATTTTACCCCCCTTTTTTCCTCTCTCCCTCACGTCTTTGCACGTGAAAAGTTGAGCTGGTGTTTTATTATAGGTTGGTTATTGTGATGATGGTGATTTATGTTAGCCTCCCCACTCTTTATTTCTGTTCCCTTTGACATTGTAAATCACAGGATACAGTGAGCTTGGCTTCATGCCACTCATGCCACAGACACACCTCAGGGGAATTAGAGTGATGGATAATACAGGCAAATAGAAAAATACCTTACAATTCATCTCAGTGTCTATTCAAGGCTTAGTGACAATGGCACTTAGTGACAATGGCTGATGTTTCTTGTTCTTTTCTTTCCCTGTACTATTTCTCGACAAAAAAAATGAATCTGCAACTTTTTATTGCCTCCTTATTTCTTGGCAGAGGGATATTGGCCCCAGTATTTCTCCATTGACATATGGGGGGGGCCTCAACACCACAGAGACCCATATGAGAGAAAGAGCCAGAGGGGTTTTTCCCTAGTATCCTGGACATCTTGACATCGGGGGTTAAGCAACCCATCCGTTTTCTCTACCCACACGTGTACAGATGCTAAAGCGTTCAGGATTGTTCAGAGCCCCAGTGGCTACTGCTGGCACAGAGCCAATGTCAACAGGGCAGAGCCTGCGTCCATGTGTGGCACCATAGAGGGATGGGGCAGGGACGGTATGATATCCCAGGCTCCCCCTCTGTGGTGGACACCGGGGAGAAGGGAGCAGTGGTGACAGGGGTGTCTGGGATGCTGCAAGCCCTTCATTTGCTGAATTATCTCGCCAGGGGCCTTTAATTATGAGCTCTGCCGGTTATTATTTTTTATTAACGGCCTGTATTTTCATCCCCAATGCCAATGTTCATTGCCCACAGCTGTTTCTCCTCAGACCCAAAGTTTTCTTAACTGAAGAGGTGCTTTGCAAAATGTCCTCCTGATATTTTTCTTCGGCAATCCCCTCCTCACTGTCTATCTTCACTTATCTTTGGTTTGATACTTTTTCTTCTTACGATTACGCCAAGGCTAACAATCTCATCTCGTACTAGCTCTATAATGTCGTAATCATTAAACGAATATCAAAGAGTGAATTTCTAGTCTCATTCCAAAGGGTTGGAATATATACACTACCGTTCAAAAGCTTGGGGTCACTTTGAAATGTCCTTGCTAACAAAAGAAAAACAAATTAGTTGTTCATTAAAATAACATAAAAATAATCAGAAATACATTGTAGACATTGTTAATGTTGTAAATTACTATTGTAGCTGGAAACAGCTGATTTATAATGGAATATATACATAGGTGTACAGAGGCCCATTATCAGCAACCATCACTCCTGTGTTCCAATGGCACGTTGTGTTAGCTAATCCAAATGTATAATTTTAAAAGGCTAATTGATCTTTATAAAACCCTTTTTGCAATTATGTTAGCACAGCTGAAAACTGTTGTTCTGATTAAAGAAGCAATAAAACTGACCTTCTTTAGACCAGTTGAGTATCTGAAGCATCAGCATTTTGTGGGTTCGATTACGTGCTCATAATGGCCAGAAACAAAGAACTTTCTTCTGAAGCTTGTCAGTCTATTTTTGTTCTGAGAAATGAAGGTTATTCCATGCGAGAAATTGACAAGAAACTGAAGATCTTGTACAATGCTGTGTACAACTCCCTTCACAGAACAGCGCAAACTGGCCCTAACCAGAATAGAAAGAGGAGTGGGAGGCCCCGGTGCACAACTGAGCAAGAGGACAAGTACATTAGAGTGTCTAGTTTGAGAAACAGACAACTTACAAGTCCTCAACTGGCAGCTTCATTAAATAGTACCGGCAAAACACCAGTCTCAACATCAACAGTGAAGAGGCGACTCTGGGATGATGGCCTTCTAGGCAGAGTTGCAAAGAAAAAAGCCATGTCTCAGACTGGTCAATAAATAGAAAAGATGGGAAAAAGAACACAGACACTGGACAGAGGAACATTCCAAATATGCCTGGTTTTCAAAAATAAATTGCTTACATTGTCACCAGCAAAGCACCCACACACCATCACACCTCCTTCTCCATGCTTCACGGTGGGAACCACACATGCGGCAATCATCGATTCATCTACTCTGCATCTCACACAGACACGGCGGTTGGAACCAAAATCTCAAATTTGGAATCAACAGACAGATTTCCACCAGTCTAATGTCCATTGCTCAGGTTTCTTGGCCCAAGCAAGTCTCTTCTTATTATTGGTGTCCTTTAGTAGTGGTTTCTTTGCAGCAATTTGACCATGAAGGCCTGATTCACACAGTCTCCTCTGAACAGTTGATTTTGAGATGTGTCTGTTACTTGAACTCCATGAAACATTTATTTGGGCTGCAATATAAGGTCCAGTTCATTGACAATTTCTGAGGCTGGTAACTCTAATGAACGTATCCTCTGCAGCAGAGGTAACTCTGGGTTGTCCTTACTTTTGGCAGTCCTCATGAGAGCCAGTTTCATCATAGCGCTTGATGATTTTTGCGACTGCACTTGAAGAAACTTTCAAGGTTCTTGAAATGTTCCACATTGACTGACCTTCATGTCTTAAAGTAAGGACGGACTGTCCTTTCTCTTTGCTTATTTGAGCTATTCTTGCCATGATATAAGACTTGGTCTTTTACTTTGTCACAACACAACTGATTGGCTGAAATGCATTAAGAAGGAAAGAAATTCCACAAACAAACTATTAACAATGCACACCTGTTAATTGAAATGCATTCCAGGTGACTACCTCATGTAGCTGGTTGAGAGAATACCAAGAATGTGCAAAGCTGTCATCAAGGCAAAGGGTGGCTACTTTGAAGAGTCTTAAATATACAATATATTTTGATTTGTTTAACACTTTGTTGGTTACTACATGATTCCATATGTGTTATTTCATAGTTGTGATGTCTTCACTATTATTCAATAATATAGAATATAGTATATATATATATATATATATATATATATACACAGAGTTGAAGTCGTAGGTTTGCATACACCTTAGCCAAATACATTTAATCTCAGTTTTTCACAATTTCTGACATTTATTCAGAAAAAAAAATTCCCTGTCTTAGGTCAGTTAGGATCACCACTTTACTTTAAGAATGTGAAATGTCAGAATAATAGTAGAGATAATTATTTATTTCAGCTTTATTTCTTTCATCACATTCCCAGTGGGTCAGAAGCTTACATACACTCAATTGGTATTTGGTAGCATTGCCTTTAAATTGTTTAATTTGGGTCAAACGCCTTCCACAAGCTCCCACAATAAGTTTGGTGAATTTTGGCCCATTCCTCCTGGTCAGGGCATTGTGATGGCCATTCCAATACCTTGACTTTGTTGTCCTTAAGTCATTTTGCAACAACATTGGAAGTATGCTTGGGGTCATTGTCCATTTGGAAGACCCATTTGTGACCAAGCTTCAACTGATGTCTTTGAGATGTTGCTTCCATATATCCACATAATTGTCCACCCTCATGAAGACATCTATTTTGTGAAGTGCACCAGTCTCTCCTGCAGAAAAGCACCCCCACAACATGATGTTGCCACCACGTGCTTCACGGTTGGGATGGTGTTCTTCAGCTTGCAAGCCTCCAAACATAACGATGGTCATTATGGCCAAACAGTTCTATTTTTGTTTCATCAGACCAGAGGACACTTCTCCAAAAAGTTGCAAACCGTTGCAAACCGTAGTCTGGCTTTTTTATGGCAGTTTTGGAGCAGTGGCTTCTTCCTTGCTGAGCGGCCTTTCAGGTTATGTCGATATAGGACTCGATTTACTGTGGATATAGATACGTACCTGTTTCCTCCAGCATCTTCACAAGGTCCTTTGCTGTTCTGGGATTGATTTGCACTTTTCGCACCAAAGTACGTTCATCTCTAGGAGACGGAACCCGTCTCCTTCCTGAACGGTATGACGCTGTGTGGTCCCATGGTGTTTATACTTGCGTACTATTGTTTGTACAGATGAATGTGGTACCGTCAGGCATTTGGAAATTGTTCCCAAGGATGGACCATACTTGTGGAGGTCTACACTTTTTTTCTGAGGTCTTGGCTGATTTATTTTGAGTTTCCCATGATGTCAAGCATAGAGGCACTGAGTTTGAAGGTAGGCCCTGAAACACATCCACAGGTACACCTCCAATTTACTCAAATGATATCAATTAGCCATGACATAATTTTCTGGAATTTTCCAAGCTGTTTTACAGTCAACATAAGAGTATGTACACTTCTGACCCACTGGTATTGTGATACAGTGAATTATAAATGAAATAGTATGTCTGTTAACAATTGTTTGAAAAATGACCTAACCGACTTGAAAAAACTATAGTTTGATAACAATACATTTGTGGAGTGGGTGAAAAACAAGTTTTAATGACTCCAACCTAAGTGTATGTAAACTGTATATATATATATTCTTATATATGTACTTTTGTATCAATCTTTATTCTGATTCTTTTATCAATGACCGAAATATTTTGTAAAAAGGTCAACAATAAGATATCCAAAACAACTGTCCATGCAGAAAGTCAGCACTTCATGCAAGTCATGTCAATGCCTTCACAGGTCAAGTGGTAATTCAATAAGTATTTTTAGAGAAAATCCATGTTTTCTCAGATGGCACACATTGTCTCCTCTCTCTCCTCTCTCCTCTGGAGATGAAGTCAGTCTCTCCTTTCAACATTGTCTAGTAATCCACCAGCAGATCTCTTAGGCAAGACACCAAGTGTAGTGGAGCTAATGACTCTAGAGTGAAAGTCCAATCAATAAGGCAGGTCAGGTTTCCCAGCCTCAGATGGGGGCTGGACCAGCAGCAACAGCCTGTGTTTAAGGAGGTTTGAGGTGAGTGCTTTGATCCGGGTCAAAGGAAGTGATGACAGTTGACTGGGAGTGGGGGGATGGCCCCTCTAGATTCACTTCAAATGGACTGCTCCGGGAAAAAATCTCTGACATTGTCTCCAGACAATACCACAGTGAGTGTACTATAGATGCATCACTTTGCAAACTCTGCTCCAACTTCAAACCATGGCCTCCCCTCGTAGCTCAATCTTTGGGCTAGAAGGAGTAGAAAACATGATTCACACATTGAGACGTTCAGAACTCTCAGACATTATCTCAATACGACAGCGTGTATAAGAGCAAGGCTATGCTGTTATCACTCTTATACAAATGCGAACCAAATAGCCTACATTCATAGCTCAACGTTTCGGACTAGAAGGAGTAAAAACATGATTCAAACAGTGAGACATTCAGACACATTTGGGGCAGTCGGCAAGACTTTATGACTCCCAGAAGTCCCATTAGCACAATCCAGGAATCTGAATAGGCTTTAGACTCTCTCGTCGGCGTTGTCATCGAGCCCAGCTGCGTGGGCTCATATCTACACTAGTATTACTACAGCTCCAAATGTTCCAATATGTCAGATTCGCTTTGTGGTTGTACTGTATAACTGTATACAGTACATGGAAGAGATTCCACACAGGCAGCGTTTGGATTTGAATAGAGTATTTATTGTGTAGTGACGGCTGGGATTGGAAGGGGAGGAAAGGAGGAATAACAGCATGAATCAGAGAGATGAAAAGAAGATATAAGTATGAAAGAAATTAGGACAACACAACTCAATGGCAGTTCAAGACTGTTGGGAACTACCATATGACACAGCTATATATATATTTTTTACAATCGACTAAATGTGATGCAGCTGTGTGAAACTAACACAGATAAATCAGCTTGCTAGTTCAACACAGGGAGCAATGACAGATTGAACCATTCAAGGCAGACGTGTAGCTGCCAATCAAAGACAACAAGGGATGTGTCACAAATGGCACCCTAGAACCCTATGAGCCCTGGTTAAAAGTAGTGCACTATATTGGGAATAAAGTGCCATTTGGGACGCAGACACGGTAAGCCTTGACAGCGAGGGGGAGGGTCGTAATGGACACAGTCCAATATGTCTGCTCTGTAATTAGTTTTTTTTAAAACACTCATTGTCTGTCAATGGATCCTGGCCCCTGGCGATTAGCCTAGCATCTGTACCCATTCCCTATGGTTTATTAGCCTAGCATCGGTACCCATCCCCTATGGTTTATTAGCCTAGCATCTGGACCCATCCCCTATGGTTTATTAGCCTAGCATCGGTACCCATCCCCTATGGTTTATTAGCCTAGCATCGGTACTCATCCCCTATGGTTTATTAGCCTAGCATCGGTACTCATCCCCTATGGTTTATTAGCCTAGCATCGGTACCCATCCTCTATAGTTTATTAGCCTAGCATCTGTACCCATCCCCTATGGTTTATTAGCCTAGCATCGGTACCCATCCCCTATGGTTTATTAGCCTAGCATCTGTACCCATCCCCTGTGGTTTATTAGCCTAATAGAAAGGCTCTTAAAACCCTTTTTACTTGTCAGATAATTAAATTAGCCTGATCGGAGGGAGCTGAATTATTGATAGGCTCCTGGTATCCTTGTGGGCTTTGGGGAGCTTCAGTAATGGATAGAGTCCATCTGGTTAAAGGAGGAGGCTCCACCATACCAGGTTGGTCTCATAGACTAGACGTAAAATAGTTCACGAAAATCTGTGACACTGAAAGTAGTATGATATGTTACGTTTGGTATGGTTACATAAAACGAAAGGTTAATTAAGGCAAAAACAAAAGGAGGGATGTTTGGTCCAGGTGGATGGGTTGCTGTATAACATGAACGTCTAGCAAACCAAAGGTAGTTTGTTCAAATCTCATCACGGACAACATTAGCAATTTAGCTAGTTAGCAACTTCTTACTACTTTTTAGTTACTTTGCAACTACTAGCATGTTAGCTAACCTTTAACCATTTAACCTAACTCCTAACCCTAACCTTAACTGTAGCCCTAAACATAACCCATAACATATTATAAGAATATACATTCGTAACATATCATAAGAATTGTTATTCGTAACCATTCATAAAAATTGTAATTTGTAACATGTCATACAAAATGGATGATGGATATTCACAAATTAAAACATATCATGCCAAACGTAACACACGTATCATTCTAATTTGAGTGTCCCGGATTTGTTTTTACTATATTATGTCTACCCCTGAGTCCAGGTTGACCATACTGTAGGTTCAACCACCACCTACTATTATTCTCAAATAGTGGGGGTCTAAACTGGCTCAACGTTAACACACCTCTCACAGTGAAATGGTATATAGTGGTTTTGTGAAGCTAGCCACATTATTTATTTCCAGTATCCAATCCGTCCGTCCGTCCGTCCGTCCGTCCATCCATCATCCATGAACCCATTGATCCATCCATCATGTAAGGTACATATATTGTACCTCAACAAGGTGAAATCATCAGCAATGTATCTCCTTGTCTCTCCTTTAAGTTAAGGCTTCAGTTGTACTGTCCTGCTCTACTCTCAGTAAAGTTGTCTTTTTAACAACTCGGTCTGGCCTACAGCAGCAGTAATCACTGGGTAATGCAGTAAGTCCCACAATCTTGTTCTAATTAGCTGTGGTTTTGCAGTGTACCTGTGTCTGCCAGTCGCTCACAGACGTGGTCGTAAACACGTTCGCTCTACAACAGCCCACAAGACAGGGATGGAACCAATAAGGCCTGTGACTGCTGTGAGACTCTGACGCGTGGGTTAGGGTTTAGGGTTAGGGAACCAATAAGGCCTGTGACTGCTGTGAGACTCTGACACGTGGGTTAGGGTTTAGGGTTAGGGAACCAATAAAGCCTGTGACTGCTGTGAGACTCTGACACGTGGGTTAGGGTTTAGGGTTAGGGAACCAATAAAGCTTGTGACTGCTGTGAGACTCTGACGCGTGGGTTAGGGTTTAGGGTTAGGGAACCAATAAAGCTTGTGACTGCTGTGAGACTCTGACGCGTGGGTTAGGGTTTAGGGTTAGGGAACCAATAAAGCTTGTGACTGCTGTGAGACTCTGACACGTGGGTTAGGGTTTAGGGTTAGGGAAACAATAAGACCTGTGACTGCTGTGAGACTCCGACGCGTTGGTTGGGGTTTAGGGTTAGGGAACCAATAAGGCCTGTGACTGCTGTGAGACTCTGACGCGTGGGTTAGGGTTTAGGGTTAGGGAACCAATAAAGCCTGTGACTGCTGTGAGACTCCGACGCGTGGGTTAGGGTTTAGGGTTAGGGAACCAATAAAGCCTGTGACTGCTGTGAGACTCTGACGCGTGGGTTAGGGGGTTAGGGTTTAGGGTTAGGGAACCAATAAGGCCTGTGACTGCTGAGACTCTGACACGTGGGTTAGGGTTTAGGGTTAGGGAACCAATAAAGCCTGTGACTGCTGTGAGACTCTGACACGTGGGTTAGGGTTTAGGGTTAGGGAACCAATAAAGCCTGTGACTGCTGTGAGACTCTGACACGTGGGTTAGGGTTTATGTTTAGGTAACCAATAAGGCCTGTGACTGCTGAGACTCTGACGCGTGGGTTAGGGTTTAGGGTTAGGGAACCAATAAAACCTGTGACTGCTGAGAGACTCTGACGCGTGGGTTAGGGTTTAGGGTTAGGGTTTAGGGTTAGGGAACCAATAAAGCCTGTGACTGCTGAGACTCCGACGCGTGGGTTAGGGTTTAGGGTTAGGGAACCAATAAGGCCTGTTACTGCTGTGAGACTCTGACGCGTGGGTTAGGGTTTAGGGTTAGGGAACCGATAAGGCCTGTTACTGCTGTGAGACTCTGACGCGTGGGTTAGAGTTTAGGGTTAGGGAACCAATAAAGCCTGTGACTGCTGTGAGACTCTGACGCGTGGGTTAGGGTTTAGGGTTAGGGAACCAATAAGGCCTGTGACTGCTGTGAGACTCTGACGCGTGGGTTAGGGTTTAGGGTTAGGGTTAGGGGGAACCAATAAGGCCTGTGACTGCTGAGACTCTGACGCGTGGGTTAGGGTTTAGGGTTAGGGAACCAATAAAGCCTGTGACTGCTGTGAGACTCTGACGCGTGGGTTAGGGTTTAGGGTTAGGGAACCAATAAAGCCTGTGACTGCTGTGAGACTCTGACGCGTGGGTTAGGGTTTAGGGTTAGGGAACCAATAAAGCCTGTGACTGCTGTGAGACTCTGACGCGTGGGTTAGGGTTTAGGGTTAGGGAACCAATAAGGCCTGTGACTGCTGTGAGACTCTGACGCGTGGGTTAGGGTTTAGGGTTAGGGAACCAATAAGGCCTGTGACTGCTGTGAGACTCTGACGCGTGGGTTAGGGTTTAGGGTTAGGGAACCAAAAAGGCCTGTGACTGCTGTGAGACTCTGACACGTGGGTTAGGGTTTAGGGTTAGGGAACCAATAAGGCCTGTGACTGCTGTGAGACTCTGACGCGTGGGTTAGGGTTTAGGGTTAGGGAACCATTAAGGCCTGTGACTGCTGTGAGACTCTGACGCGTGGGTTAGGGTTTAGGGTTAGGGTTTAGGGTTAGGGAACCAATAAGGCCTGTGACTGCTGAGACTCTGACACGTGGGTTAGGGTTTAGGGTTAGGGAACCAATAAAGCCTGTGACTGCTGTGAGACTCTGACACGTGGGTTAGGGTTTAGGGTTAGGGAACCAATAAAGCCTGTGACTGCTGTGAGACTCTGACACGTGGGTTAGGGTTTATGTTTAGGTAACCAATAAGGCCTGTGACTGCTGAGACTCTGACGCGTGGGTTAGGGTTTAGGGTTAGGGAACCAATAAAGCCTGTGACTGCTGTGAGACTCTGACGCGTGGGTTGGGTTTAGGGTTAGGGTTTAGGGTTAGGGAACCAATAAGGCCTGTTACTGCTGTGAGACTCTGACGCGTGGGTTAGGGTTTAGGGTTAGGGAACCGATAAGGCCTGTTACTGCTGTGAGACTCTGACGCGTGGGTTAGAGTTTAGGGTTAGGGAACCAATAAAGCCTGTGACTGCTGTGAGACTCTGACGCGTGGGTTAGGGTTTAGGGTTAGGGAACCAATAAGGCCTGTGACTGCTGTGAGACTCTGACGCGTGGGTTAGGGTTTAGGGGGTTAGGGTTAGGGAACCAATAAGGCCTGTGACTGCTGTGAGACTCTGACGCGTGGGTTAGGGTTTGGGTTAGGGTTTAGGGTTAGGGAACCAATAAGGCCTGTGACTGCTGTGAGACTCTGACACGTGGGTTAGGGTTTAGGGTTAGGGAACCGATAAGGCCTGTTACTGCTGTGAGACTCTGACGCGTGGGTTAGAGTTTAGGGTTAGGGAACCAATAAAGCCTGTGACTGCTGTGAGACTCTGACGCGTGGGTTAGGGTTTAGGGTTAGGGAACCAATAAGGCCTGTGACTGCTGAGACTATAACGCGTGGGTTAGGGTTTAGGGTTAGGGAACCAATAAAGCCTGTGACTGCTGTGAGACTCTGACGCGTGGGTTAGGGTTTAGGGTTAGGGAACCGATAAGGCCTGTGACTGCTGAGAGACTCTGAAGCGTGGGTTAGGGTTTAGGGTTAGGGAACCAATAAGGCCTGTGACTGCTGTGAGACTCTGACGCGTGGGTTAGGGTTTAGGGTTAGGGAACCAATAAAGCCTGTGACTGCTGTGAGACTCTGACACGTGGGTTAGGGTTTAGGGTTAGGGAACCAATAAGGCCTGTGACTGCTGTGAGACTCTGACGCGTGGGTTAGGGTTTAGGGTTAGGGAACCAATAAGGCCTGTGACTGCTGTGAGACTCTGACGCGTGGGTTAGGGTTTAGGGTTAGGGAACCAAAAAGACCTGTGACTGCTGTGAGACTCTGACGCGTGGGTTAGGGTTTAGGGTTAGGGAACCAATAAGGCCTGTGACTGCTGTGAGACTCTGACGCGTGGGTTAGGGTTTAGGGTTAGGGAACCAATAAGGCCTGTGACTGCTGTGAGACTCTGACGCGTGGGTTAGGGTTTAGGGTTAGGGAACCAATAAAGCCTGTGACTGCTGTGAGACTCTGACACGTGGGTTAGGGTTTAGGGTTAGGGAACCAATAAGGCCTGTGACTGCTGTGAGACTCTGACGCGTGGGTTAGGGTTTAGGGTTAGGGAACCAATAAAGCCTGTGACTGCTGTGAGACTCTGACACGTGGGTTAGGGTTTAGGGTTAGGGAACCAATAAGGCCTGTGACTGCTGTGAGACTCTGACGCGTGGGTTAGGGTTTAGGGTTAGGGAACCAAAAAGACCTGTGACTGCTGTGAGACTCTGACGCGTGGGTTAGGGTTTAGGGTTAGGGAACCAATAAGGCCTGTGACTGCTGTGAGACTCCAACGCGTGGGTTAGGGTTTAGGGTTAGGGAACCAATAAGGCCTGTGACTGCTGTGAGACTCCAACGCGTGGGTTAGGGTTTAGGGTTAGGGAACCAATAAGGCCTGTGACTGCTGTGAGACTCCAACGCGTGGGTTAGGGTTTAGGGTTAGGGAACCAATAAGGCCTGTGACTGCTGAGACTCTGACGCGTGGGTTAGGGTTTAGGGTTAGGGAACCAATAAAGCTTGTGACTGCTGTGAGACTCTGACACGTGGGTTAGGGTTTAGGGTTAGGGAACCAATAAAGGCCTGTGACTGCTGTGAGACTCTGACGCGTGGGTTAGGGTTTAGGGTTAGGGAACCAATAAAGCCTGTGACTGCTGTGAGACTCCAACGCGTGGGTTAGGGTTTAGGTTTAGGGAACCAATAAGGCCTGTGACTGCTGTGAGACTCCAACGCGTGGGTTAGGGTTTAGGGTTAGGGAACCAATAAGGCCTGTGACTGCTGAGAGACTCTGACGCGTGGGTTAGGGTTTAGGGTTAGGGAACCAATAAAGCTTGTGACTGCTGTGAGACTCTGACACGTGGGTTAGGGTTTAGGGTTAGGGAACCAATAAGGCCTGTGACTGCTGTGAGACTCCGACGCGTGGGTTAGGGTTTAGGGTTAGGGAACCAATAAAGCTTGTGACTGCTGTGAGACTCCGACGCGTGGGTTAGGGTATAGGGTTAGGGAACCAATAAAGCTTGTGACTGCTGTGAGACTCTGACGCGTGGGTTAGGGTTTAGGGTTAGGGAACCAATAAGGCCTGTGACTGCTGTGAGACTCTGACACGTGGGTTAGGGTTTAGGGTTAGGGAACCAATAAAGCCTGTGACTGCTGTGAGACTCTGACGCGTGGGTTAGGGTTTAGGGTTAGGGAACCAATAAGGCCTGTGACTGCTGAGAGACTCTGACGCGTGGGTTAGGGTTTAGGGTTAGGGAACCAATAAAGCTTGTGACTGCTGAGAGACTCTGACACGTGGGTTAGGGTTTAGGGTTAGGGAACCAATAAGGCCTGTGACTGCTGTGAGACTCTGACACGTGGGTTAGGGTTTAGGGTTAGGGAACCAATAAAGCCTGTGACTGCTGTGAGACTCTGACGCGTGGGTTAGGGTTTAGGGTTAGGGAACCAATAAGGCCTGTGACTGCTGCGAGGCTACGGCATGTGAACACTATGGAAGGTCAATGCAAAAACAAAGGAGGGTGTGAGAAAACAGAGAGGGTGAGAGAAGGAGAGAGAGTGAAATTTGAATTGAATTGAGAGACAAGTGAGGGTGAGAGATAGGGAGAGAGACAATAGAGGATGAGAGAGCGGGAGAGAGACAAGAGAGTGGGAGAGAGTTGGAGAGAGACAAGCGAGGGTGAGAGAGAGACAAGAGAGTGTAAGAGAGCTGGAGAGAGACAAGAGAGTGTAAGAGAGTGGGAGAGAGACAAGCAAGGGTGAGAGAGTGGGAGAGAGACAAGAGAGTGTAAGAGAGTGGGAGAGAGACAAGCAAGGGTGAGAGAGTGGGAGACAAATAAGAGAGGGTGAGAGGGTGGGAGAGAGACAAGCGAGGGTGAGAGAGTGGGAGAGAGACAAACGAGGGTGAGAGAGCTGGAGAGAGACAAGCGAGGGTGAGAGAGTGGGAGAGAGACAAGCGAGGGTGAGAGAGTGGGAGAGAGACAAGAGAGGGTGAGAGAGCGGGAGAGAGACAAGAGAGTGGGAGAGAGTTGGAGAGAGACAAGAGAGTGTAAGAGAGTGGGAGAGAGACAAGCAAGGGTGAGAGAGTGGGAGAGAGACAAGAGAGTGTAAGAGAGTGGGAGAGAGACAAGCAAGGGTGAGAGAGTGGGAGAGAGACAAGCAAGGGTGAGAGAGTGGGAGAGAGACAAGAGAGTGTAAGAGAGTGGGAGAGAGACAAGAGAGTGTAAGAGAGTGGGAGAGAGACAAGCAAGGGTGAGAGAGTGGGAGAGAGACAAGAGAGGGTGAGAGGGTGGGAGAGAGACAAGCGAGGTTGAGAGAGTGGGAGAGAGACAAACGAGGGTGAGAGAGCTGGAGAGAGACAAGCGAGGGTGAGAGAGTGGGAGAGAGACAAGCGAGGGTGAGAGATTGGGAGAGAGCCAAGCGAGGGTACTGGAAACTTGGGTTTTCATGAAAGGGACTAAAACACTATTTCAGGTGAGTCACTTTAAACAGCCTTTATATATTTTTTGTGTTACACATTTTCCTCTAAGTTCAAAAGTCTACTACGTCCTCTTTTCTTCTATACGTGGCAGGGCTCTCATTGCTCGTTCTGAAAGGGGAGGAGATTTCTCACAGTTCAGAGTGACAAGACAATGATCACCAAGGTAATGCAGTAAAATTGTAGAGCCTGGAGCCACTTGGCAAGTGGGGGAGGAGGAGATGAACACCGCTAAAAATCATTTCTCACCTTCGACACTCTCAAAGCTCTCCCACCACCTCAGGCATTGAAGCGTTAATCCAAAGGTCACCTGGAGAATCCCTCCATGACCCCGTCCCTCTCTCTTCCAAGACAAAAAAAATGAAAACAACCTATGGGAGTTTGGGTCCAGATTGACCCCGGGGCTCTGAGACGTCAAACAGGGGTCTTTATTTTTATACCTGGCTCTTTTTCTCATTTCTGATTTCTGATTTCTGATTTCTGATTTCTCTCTCTCTCCCTCTCTCCCTCTCTCCCCCCTCTCTCTCTCTCTCTCTCTCTCTTTCTCTCTTTCTCTCTCTCTCTCTCTCTCTCTCTCTCTCTCTCTCTCTCTCTCTCTCTCTCTCTCTCTCTCTCTCTGTCTCTCTTTTCTCTCTCTCTCTCTTTATCTATTTTTCTTCTCTCTTTCTCTCTCTCTCTCTCTCTCTCTCTCTCTCTCTCTCTCTCTCTCTCTCTCTCTCTCTCACCCCTCTCTCTCTCCCTCTCTCTCTCCCTCTCTCTCCTCTCTCTCTCTCTCTCTCTCTCTCTCTCTCTCTCTCTCTCCTCTCTCTCTCTCTCTCTCTCTCTCTCTCTCTCTCTCTCTCTCTCTCTCTCTCTCTCTCTCTCTCTCTCTCTCTCTCTCTCTCTCTCTCTCTCTCTCTCTCTCTCTCTCTCTCTCTCTCTCTCTCTCTCTCTCTCTCTCTCTCTCTCTCTCTCTCTCTCTCTCTCTCTCTATCTCTCTCTCTCTCTCCCTGCTATTGATATGTAATGAACCATCTTAACTTGTGAGCATCGGGTGTTTAAGAAGTAAAAGTATTAAAGCTAGGCCTCCTTCCCTAACCCTATTTAGTATATCTAAAGTTTTGAATCACACTTAGCTCAAACGTTAATATAATTGTTTTAGTTAAATATAATACTTATTGTGACATAGTGAAAACAAAAGGTGTGGTGCTCGTTTACCAGACTAATGACATTGACCTTGCCATTTGATGACACTGACCCAGATCAGTTGTCCAGAAGAAGTAGTAGGGTCAGTCAGTCAGTCAGTCAGTGAGTCAGTCAGTCAGTCAATCTATCAGTCAGTCAGTCGGTGAGTCAGTCAATCAGTGAGTCAGTCAGTGAGTCAGTCAGTCAGTCAGTCAGTCAGTCAGTGAGTCAGTCAGTTAGTCAGTCAGTCAGTCAGTCGGTGAGTCAGTCAATCAGTGAGTCAGTGAGTCAGTCAGTTAGTCAGTCAGTCAGTTGGTGAGTCAGTCAGTCAGTCAGTCAGTGAGTCAGTCAGTTAGTCAGTCAGTCAGTCAGTGAGTCAGTCAGTCAGTCAGTCAGTGAGTCAGTCAGTTAGTCAGTCAGTCAGTCGGTGAGTCAGTCAATCAGTGAGTCAGTCAGTGAGTCAGTCAGTGAGTCAGTCAGTTAGTCAGTCAGTCGGTGAGTCAGTCAATCAGTGAGTCAGTCAGTGAGTCAGTCAGTGAGTCTGTCGGTGAGTCAGTCAGTCAGTCAGTGAGTGAGTGAGTCAGTCAGTCAGTCAGTCAGTCAGTCAGTCGGTGAGTCAGTCAATCAGTGAGTCAGTCAGTCAGTCAGTCAGTCAGTCAGTCAGTCGGTGAGTCAGTCAATCACTGAGTCAGTCAGTGAGTCTGTCAGTTAGTCAGTCAGTCAGTCAGTGAGTCTGTCAGTTAGTCAGTCAGTCAGTCAATCAATCAGTGAGTCAGTCAGTCAGTCAGTCGGTGAGTCAGTCAGTCAGTCAGTGACTCAGTCAGTTAGTCAGTCAGTCAGTCAATCAATCAGTGAGTCAGACAGTCAGTCGGTGAGTCAGTCAGTCAGTCAGTGAGTGTTTCAGTCACTCACTCACTCAGTCAGTGAGTCAGACAGTCAGTCAGTGAGTCAGTCAGTGAGTCAGTGAGTCAGACAGTCAGTCATTGAGTCAGACAGTCAGTCAGTGAGTCAGACAGTCAGTCAGTGAGTCAATCTGTGAGTCAGTGAGTCAGACAGTCAGTCAGTGAGTCAATCTGTGAGTCAGTGAGTGTTTCAGTCAGTCACTCACTCAGTCATTGAGTCAGACAGTCAGTCAGTGAGTCAGACAGTCAGTCAGTGAGTCAGACAGTCAGTCAGTGAGTCAGACAGTCAGTCAGTGAGTCAGACAGTCAGTCAGTGAGTCAATCTGTGAGTCAGTGAGTGTTTCAGTCAGTCACTCACTCAGTCATTGAGTCAGACAGTCAGTCAGTGAGTCAGACAGTCAGTCAGTGAGTCAGACAGTCAGTCAGTGAGTCAATCTGTGAGTCAGTGAGTGTTTCAGTCAGTCACTCACTCAGTCATTGAGTCAGACAGTCAGTCATTGAGTCAGACAGTCAGTCATTGAGTCAGACAGTCAGTCAGTGAGTCAGCATGTTTGAGGGGATCAGTTTGAGCAAGTCAAGATGCATAATCGCTCCTCTTGATCCAATAATGAGTAGTGATTTGGGATGCAAGATGATTTGATTCAGTCCGACTGTTTCCGTCATACACCAAACGTTGGACAAACAGCAACAGCACCAAGACGGTCAGAAAACGTGGCAACATTTTAGCACAGCATTATTTAAAAAAATGATTTTTGTGTACCTCAAGATTGAATATTTAGATGACTTTTATTGTTGTGCTTCAACACGACCATACGTTCATACTGAGCTGTTATTTTGACCTATGACCTTTGTATAGTATGACCTGCTGGAACAGCGAAGGGAGGTCCCGAGTGACTGATACATGGCCTCTCCTTCACTCTCTCTCCTTCTGCAATGCAAATCTGTTTCAGATTTTGAGTCTGCGGGGCTTCTGAAACTCAGGAAGCTGAGCAGAAGTACCTATATTGCTCTCGTTCATAAAAACAATGCTCCCTCTCTCTCTCTCTCTCCCTCCCTCTCTCTCTCTCTCTCTCTCTCTCTCTCTCTCTCTCTCTCTCTCTCTCTCTCTCTCTCTCTCTCTCTACCTCTCTCTCTCTCTCTCCCCCTCTCTCTCTCTCTCTCTCTCTCTCTCTCTCTCTCTCTCTCTCTCTCTCTCTCTACCTCTCTCTCTCTCTCTCTCTCTCTCTCTCTCTCTCTCTCTCTACCTCTCTCTCTCTCTCTCTCTCTCTCTCTCTCTCTCTCTCTATCTCTCTCTCTCTCTACCCATCTCTCTCTCTCTCTCTCCCCCTCTCTCTCTCTCTCTCTCTCTCTCCCCCTTCTCCCTCTCTCTCTCTCTCTCTCCCTCTCTCTCTCCCCCTTCTCCCTCTCCCTCTCTCTCTGTCCCTCTCTCTCTCCCTCTCTCTCTCTCCCCCTTCATCCTCTCCCTCTCTCTCTCTCTCTCTCTTTCTCCCTCCCTCTCTCTCCCTCTCTCTCTCCCCCTTCTCCTTCTCCCTCTCTCTCTCTCTCTCTCTCTCTCTCTCTCTCTTTCTCCCTCCCTCTCTCTCTCTCGTTCTTTTTGGGGGGGGGGGGTTGAAGATTTAAAGTGTAATCAAAGCAGGCCCCAGGCGTAGTAGACAGACCAGATAGCCGGAGGCTGCTGGAGAGAGTGTGTGAGACATGTCTCCGGTGAAGAGTGCACTCTGACAAGCAAGGCTAGAGCAGGTGAAACCACAGAGAGAGGAGAGGTAAATCAGCTCTTCCTCCTCGCTGTCTCTCTCTCTCATTCAATTCAAATTCATTTTAAGGGGCTTTAACATTGCCAAAGCAAGTGAAGTAGAAAATAAACAAAAGTGAAATAAACAATAAAAAATGAACAGTAACCACGACACTTACAAAAGTTCCAAAAGAATAAAGACATTTCAAATATCATATTATGTATATATACAGTGTTGTAATGATGTGCAAGTAATTAAAGTACAAAAGGGAAAATAAATAAACATAATTATAGGTTGTATTGACAATATCTATCATTCTATTTCTCCTCTATGTCTCCCTCCTTCACTGTCTATCCCTCTGTCTCTCCTTCTCTTTCTATCCCTCTCTGTCTCTCTCCTTCTCTGTCTATCCCTCTCTGTCTCTCTCCTTCTCTGTCTATCCCTCTGTCTCTCCTTCTCTTTCTATCCCTCTCTGTCTCTCTCCTTCTCTGTCTATCCCTCTCTGTCTCTCTCTTCCTCTGTCTATCCCTCTCTGTCTCTCTCTTCCTCTGTCTATCCCTCTCTGTCTCTCTCTTCCTCAGTCTATCCCTCTCTGTCTCTCTCTTCCTCTGTCTATCCCTCTCTGTCTCTCTCCTTCCTCTGTCTATCCCTCTCTGTCTCTCTCTTCCTCTGTCTATCCCTCTCTGTCTCTCTCTCTTCCTCTGTCTATCCCTCTCTGTCTCTCTCTCTTCCTCTGTCTATCCCTCTCTGTCTCTCTCTTCCTCTGTCTATCCCTCTCTGTCTCTCTCTTCCTCTGTCTATCCCTCTCTGTCTCTCTCTTCCTCAGTCTATCCCTCTCTGTCTCTCTCTTCCTCTGTCTATCCCTCTCTGTCTCTCTCCTTCTCTGTCTATCCCTCTCTGTCTCTCTCCTTCTCTGTCTATCCCTCTCTGTCTCTCTCCTTCTCTGTCTATCCCTCTCTGTCTCTCTCCTTCTCTGTCTATCCCTCTGTCTCTCCTTCTCTTTCTATCCCTCTCTGTCTCTCTCCTTCTCTGTCTATCCCTCTCTGTCTCTCTCTTCCTCTGTCTATCCCTCTCTGTCTCTCTCTTCCTCTGTCTATCCCTCTCTGTCTCTCTCCTTCTCTGTCTATCCCTCTCTGTCTCTCTCTTCCTCTGTCTATCCCTCTCTGTCTCTCTCTCTTCCTCTGTCTATCCCTCTCTGTCTCTCTCTTCCTCAGTCTATCCCTCTCTGTCTCTCTCTTCCTCTGTCTATCCCTCTCTGTCTCTCTCCTTCTCTGTCTATCCCTCTCTGTCTCTCTCTTCCTCTGTCTATCCCTCTCTGTCTCTCTGTTTCTCTGTCTATCCCTCTCTGTCTCTCTCTCTTCCTCTGTCTATCCCTCTCTGTCTCTCTCTCTTCCTCTGTCTATCCCTCTCTGTCTCTCTCTTCCTCTGTCTATCCCTCTCTGTCTCTCTCTTCCTCTGTCTATCCCTCTCTGTCTCTCTCCTTCTCTGTCTATCCCTCTCTGTCTCTCTCTTCCTCTGTCTATCCCTCTCTGTCTCTCTCTTCCTCTGTCTATCCCTCTCTGTCTCTCTCCTTCTCTGTCTATCCCTTCTGTCTCTCTCTTTCTCTGTCTATCCCTCTCTGTCTCTCTCTTCCTCTGTCTATCCTCTCTGTCTCTCTCCTTCTCTGTCTATCCCTCTCTGTCTCTCTCTTCCTCTGTCTATCCCTCTCTGTCTCTCTCTCTTCCTCTGTCTATCCCTCTCTGTCTCTCTCCTTCTCTGTCTATCCCTCTCTGTCTCTCTCCTTCTCTGTCTATCCCTCTGTCTCTCCTTCTCTTTCTATCCCTCTCTGTCTCTCTCTTCCTCTGTCTATCCCTCTCTGTCTCTCTCCTTCTCTGTCTATCCCTCTCTGTCTCTCCTTCTCTGTCTATCCCTCTCTGTCTTCTCTTCCTCTGTCTATCTCCCTCTCTGTCTCTCTCTCTTCCTCTGTCTATCCCTCTCTGTCTCTCTCTTCCTCAGTCTATCCCTCTCTGTCTCTCTCTTCCTCTGTCTATCCCTCTCTGTCTCTCTCCTTCTCTGTCTATCCCTCTCTGTCTCTCTCTTCCTCTGTCTATCCCTCTCTGTCTCTCTCTCTTCCTCTGTCTATCCCTCTCTGTCTCTCTCTTCCTCAGTCTATCCCTCTCTGTCTCTCTCTTCCTCTGTCTATCCCTCTCTGTCTCTCTCTCTTCCTCTGTCTATCCCTCTCTGTCTCTCTCTTCCTCAGTCTATCCCTCTCTGTCTCTCTCTTCCTCTGTCTATCCCTCTCTGTCTCTCTCCTTCTCTGTCTATCCCTCTCTGTCTCTCTCCTTCTCTGTCTATCCCTCTCTGTCTCTCTCCTTCTCTGTCTATCCCTCTCTGTCTCTCTCCTTCTCTGTCTATCCCTCTGTCTCTCCTTCTCTTTCTATCCCTCTCTGTCTCTCTCCTTCTCTGTCTATCCCTCTCTGTCTCTCTCCTTCTCTGTCTATCCCTCTGTCTCTCCTTCTCTTTCTATCCCTCTCTGTCTCTCTCCTTCTCTGTCTATCCCTCTCTGTCTCTCTCTTCCTCTGTCTATCCCTCTCTGTCTCTCTCTTCCTCTGTCTATCCCTCTCTGTCTCTCTCCTTCTCTGTCTATCCCTCTCTGTCTCTCTCTTCCTCTGTCTATCCCTCTCTGTCTCTCTCTCTTCCTCTGTCTATCCCTCTCTGTCTCTCTCTTCCTCTGTCTATCCCTCTCTGTCTCTCTCTTCCTCTGTCTATCCCTCTCTGTCTCTCTCCTTCTCTGTCTATCCCTCTCTGTCTCTCTCTTCCTCTGTCTATCCCTCTCTGTCTCTCTCTCTTCCTCTGTCTATCCCTCTCTGTCTCTCTCTTCCTCTGTCTATCCCTCTCTGTCTCTCTCTTCCTCTGTCTATCCCTCTCTGTCTCTCTCTTCCTCTGTCTATCCCTCTCTGTCTCTCTCTTCCTCTGTCTATCCCTCTCTGTCTCTCTCTTCCTCTGTCTATCCCTCTCTGTCTCTCTCTTTCCTGTCTATCCCTCTCTGTCTCTCTCTTCCTCTGTCTATCCCTCTCTGTCTCTCTCCTTCTCTGTCTATCCCTCTCTGTCTCTCTCTTCCTCTGTCTATCCCTCTCTGTCTCTCTCTTCCTCTGTCTATCCCTCTCTGTCTCTCTCTTCCTCTGTCTATCCCTCTCTGTCTCTCTCTTCCTCTGTCTATCCCTCTCTGTCTCTCTCTTCCTCTGTCTATCCCTCTCTGTCTCTCTCTCTTCCTCTGTCTATCCCTCTCTGTCTCTCTCTTCCTCTGTCTATCCCTCTCTGTCTCTCTCTCTTCCTCTGTCTATCCCTCTCTGTCTCTCTCTTCCTCTGTCTATCCCTCTCTGTCTCTCTCTTCCTCTGTCTATCCCTCTCTGTCTCTCTCCTTCTCTGTCTATCCCTCTCTGTCTCTCTCTTCCTCAGTCTATCCCTCTCTGTCTCTCTCTTCCTCTGTCTATCCCTCTCTGTCTCTCTCCTTCTCTGTCTATCCCTTTCTGTCTCTCTGTTTCTCTGTCTATCCCTCTATGTCTCTCTCTTCCTCTGTCTATCCCTCTCTGTCTCTCTCCTTCTCTGTCTATCCCTCTCTGTCTCTCTGTTTCTCTGTCTATCCCTCTCTGTCTCTCTCCTTCTCTGTCTATCCCTCTCTGTCTCTGTTTCTCTGTCTATCCCTCTCTGTCTCTCTCCTTCTCTGTCTATCCCTCTCTGTCTCTCTCTTCCTCAGTCTATCCCTCTCTGTCTCTCTGTTTCTCTGTTTCTCTGTCTATCCCTCTCTGTCTCTCGCTTCCTCAGTCTATCCCTCTCTGTCTCTCTCTTCCTCTGTCTATCCCTCTCTGTCTCTGTTTCTCTGTCTATCCCTCTCTGTCTCTCTCTTCCTCTGTCTATCCCTCTCTGTCTCTCTCCTTCTCTGTCTATCCCTCTCTGTCTCTCTCTTCCTCTGTCTATCCCTCTCTGTCTCTCTCCTTCTCTGTCTATCCCTCTCTGTCTCTCTCTTCCTCTGTCTATCCCTCTCTGTCTCTGTTTCTCTGTCTATCCCTCTCTGTCTCTCTCTTCCTCTGTCTATCCCTCTCTGTCTCTCTCTTCCTCTGTCTATCCCTCTCTGTCTCTCTCCTTCTCTGTCTATCCCTCTCTGTCTCTCGCTTCCTCAGTCTATCCCTCTCTGTCTCTCTGTTTCTCTGTCTATCCCTCTCTGTCTCTCTCTTCCTCTGTCTATCCCTCTCTGTCTCTCTCTTCCTCAGTCTATCCCTCTCTGTCTCTCTCTTCCTCTGTCTATCCCTCTCTGTCTCTCTCTTCCTCAGTCTATCCCTCTCTGTCTCTCTCCTTCTCTGTCTATCCCTCTCTGTCTCTCTCTTCCTCTGTCTATCCCTCTCTGTCTCTCTCTCTCTTCCTCTGTCTATCCCTCTCTGTCTCTCTCTCTTCCTCTGTCTATCCCTCTCTGTCTCTCTCTTCCTCTGTCTATCCCTCTCTGTCTCTCTCTTCCTCTGTCTATCCCTCTCTGTCTCTCTCTTCCTCTGTCTATCCCTCTCTGTCTCTCTGTTTCTCTGTCTCTCTCCTTCTCTGTCTATCCCTCTCTGTCTATCCCTCTCTGTCTCTCTGTTTCTCTGTCTCTCTCTTCCTCTGTCTATCCCTCTCTGTCTATCCCTCTCTGTCTCTCTGTTTCTCTGTCTATCCCTCTCTGTCTCTCTCTTCCTCTGTCTCTCTCCTTCTCTGTCTCTCTCTTCCTCTGTCTATCCCTCTCTGTCTATCCCTCTCTGTCTCTCTGTTTCTCTGTCTATCCCTCTCTGTCTCTCTGTTTCTCTGTCTTTCTCCTTCTCTGTCTATCCCTCTCTGTCTCTCTCTTCCTCTGTCTCTCTCCTTCTCTGTCTATCCTTCTCTGTCTCTCTCCTTCTCTGTCTAACCCTCTCTGTCTCTCTCCTTCTCTGTCTATCCTTCTCTGTCTCTCTCTTCCTCTGTCTCTCTCCTTCTCTGTCTAACCCTCTCTGTCTCTCTCTTCCTCTGTCTCTCTCCTTCTCTGTCTATCCCTCTCTGTCTCTCTCTTCCTCTGTCTCTCTCCTTCTCTGTCTCTCTCCTTCTCTGTCTATCCCTCTCTGTCTCTCGCTTCCTCAGTCTATCCCTCTCTGTCTCTCTGTTTCTCTGTCTATCCCTCTCTGTCTCTCTCTTCCTCTGTCTATCCCTCTCTGTCTCTCGCTTCCTCAGTCTATCCCTCTCTGTCTCTCTCTTCCTCTGTCTATCCCTCTCTGTCTCTCTTTCTCTGTTCCCCTCAGTCTATCCCTCTCTGTCTCTCTCCTTCTCTGTCTATCCCTCTCTGTCTCTCTCTTCCTCTGTCTATCCCTCTCTGTCTCTCTCTCTTCCTCTGTCTATCCCTCTCTGTCTCTCTCTCTTCCTCTGTCTATCCCTCTCTGTCTCTCTCTTCCTCTGTCTATCCCTCTCTGTCTCTCTCTTCCTCTGTCTATCCCTCTCTGTCTCTCTCTTCCTCTGTCTATCCCTCTCTGTCTCTCTGTTTCTCTGTCTCTCTCCTTCTCTGTCTATCCCTCTCTGTCTATCCCTCTCTGTCTCTCTGTTTCTCTGTCTCTCTCTTCCTCTGTCTATCCCTCTCTGTCTATCCCTCTCTGTCTCTCTGTTTCTCTGTCTATCCCTCTCTGTCTCTCTCTTCCTCTGTCTATCTCTCTTCTCTGTTTCTCTGTCTTCCTCTGTCTATCCCTCCTCTGTCTATCCCTCTCTGTCTCTCTGTTTCTCTGTCTATCCCTCTCTGTCTCTCTGTTTCTCTGTCTATCCCTCTCTGTCTCTCTGTTTCTCTGTCTATCCTTCCTCTGTCTCTCTCCTTCTCTGTCTATCCTTCTCTGTCTCTCTCCTTCTCTGTCTAACCCTCTCTGTCTCTCTCCTTCTCTGTCTATCCTTCTCTGTCTCTCTCTGTCTATTCCTCTGTCTCTCTCCTTCTCTGTCTAACCCTCTCTGTCTCTCTCTGTTTCTCTGTCTATATGGCACTCTGTCTGGGATATTCCTCTGTCTCTCTCCTTCTCTGTCTAACCCTCTCTGTCTCTCTCTTCCTCTGTCTCTCTCCTTCTCTGTCTAACCCTCTCTGTCTCTCTCTTCCTCTGTCTCTCTCCTTCTCTGTCTCTCTCCTTCTCTGTCTAACCCTCTCTGTCTCTCTCTTCCTCTGTCTCTCTCCTTCTCTGTCTCTCTCCTTCTCTGTCTAACCCTCTCTGTCTCTCTCTTCCTCTGTCTCTCTCCTTCTCTGTCTCTCTGTTTCTCTGTCTATCCCTCTCTGTCTCTCTCTTCCTCAGTCTATCCCTCTCTGTCTCTCTCCTTCTCTGTCTATCCCTCTCTGTCTCTCTCTTCCTCAGTCTATCCCTCTCTGTCTCTCTCTTCCTCTGTCTATCCCTCTCTGTCTCTCTCTTCCTCTGTCTATCCCTCTCTGTCTCTCTGTTTCTCTGTCTATCCCTAATTCTGTCTCTCTCATTCCTCTGTCTATCCCTCTCTGTCTCTCTGTTTCTCTGTCTATCTGATTCAAAGCTCTAATTTATATTTTTTTATGGCATAGAATGCGGCCTCTCTGTCTCTGTCTAATTCTCTGTCTTCCTCTGTCTATGCCCTCTCTGTCTCTCTCTTCCTCTGTCTATCCCTCTCTGTCTCTCTGTTTCTCTGTCTATCCCTCTCTGTCTCTCTGTTCCTCTGTCTATCCCTCTCTGTCTCTCTGTTCCTCTGTCTATCCCTCTCTGTCTCTCTGTTTCTCTGTCTATCCCTCTCTGTCTCTCTCTTCCTCTGTCTATCCCTCTCTGTCTCTCTCTTCCTCTGTCTATCCCTCTCTGTCTCTCTCTTCCTCTGTCTATCCCTCTCTGTCTCTCTCTTCCTCTGTCTATCCCTCTCTGTCTCTCTCTTTCTCTGTCTATCCCTCTCTGTCTCTCTGTTTCCTCTGTCTATCCCTCTCTGTCTCTCTCTTCCTCTGTCTATCCCTCTCTGTCTCTCTCTTCCTCTGTCTATCCCTCTCTGTCTCTCTGTTTCTCTGTCTATCCCTCTCTGTCTCTCTCTTCCTCTGTCTCTATCCCTCTCTGTCTCTCCTCTGTCTATCCCCTCTGTCTATCCCTCTCTGTCTCTCTGTTTCTCTGTCTATCCCTCTCTGTCTCTCTGTTTCTCTGTCTATCCCTCTCTGTCTCTCTCTGTTTCTCTGTCTATCCCTCTCTGTCTCTCTGTTTCTCTGTCTATCCCTCTCTGTCTCTCCTTCTCTGTCTATCCCTCTCTGTCTCTCTCCTTCTCTGTCTATCCCTCTCTGTCTCTCTCTTCCTCTGTCTCTCTCTCTGTCTCTGTTTCTCTGTCTACCCTCTCTGTCTCTCTCTTCCTCTGTCTATCCCTCTCTGTCTCTCTGTTTCTCTGTCTATCCCTCTCTGTCTCTCTCTTCCTCTGTCTATCCCTCTCTGTCTCTCTGTTTCTCTGTCTATCCCTCTCTGTCTCTCTCTTCCTCTGTCTATCCCTCTCTGTCTCTCTCTTCCTCTGTCTATCCCTCTCTGTCTCTCTGTTTCTCTGTCTATCCCTCTCTGTCTCTCTCTTCCTCTGTCTATCCCTCTCTGTCTCTCTGTTTCTCTGTCTATCCCTCTCTGTCTCTCTCTTCCTCTGTCTATCCCTCTCTGTCTCTCTCTTCCTCTGTCTATCCCTCTCTGTCTCTCTCTTCCTCTGTCTATCCCTCTCTGTCTCTCTCTTCCTCTGTCTATCCCTCTCTGTCTCTCTGTTTCTCTGTCTATCCCTCTCTGTCTCTCTGTTTCTCTGTCTATCCCTCTCTGTCTCTCTCTTCCTCTGTCTATCCCTCTCTGTCTCTCTCTTCCTCTGTCTATCCCTCTCTGTCTCTCTGTTTCTCTGTCTATCCCTCTCTGTCTCTCTCTTCCTCTGTCTATCCCTCTCTGTCTCTCTCTTCCTCTGTCTATCCCTCTCTGTCTCTCTCTTCCTCTGTCTATCCCTCTCTGTCTCTGTTTCTCTGTCTATCCCTCTCTGTCTCTCTCTTCCTCTGTCTATCCCTCTCTGTCTCTCTGTTTCTCTGTCTATCCCTCTCTGTCTCTCTCTTCCTCTGTCTATCCCTCTCTGTCTCTCTGTTTCTCTGTCTATCCCTCTCTGTCTCTCTCTTCCTCTGTCTATCCCTCTCTGTCTCTCTCTTCCTCTGTCTATCCCTCTCTGTCTCTCTGTTTCTCTGTCTATCCCTCTCTGTCTCTCTCTTCCTCTGTCTATCCCTCTCTGTCTCTCTGTTTCTCTGTCTATCCCTCTGTCTCTCTGTTTCTCTGTCTATCCCTCTCTGTCTCTCTCTTCCTCTGTCTATCCCTCTCTGTCTCTCTGTTTCTCTGTCTATCCCTCTCTGTCTCTCTCTTCCTCTGTCTATCCCTCTCTGTCTCTCTGTTTCTCTGTCTATCCCTCTCTGTCTCTCTCTTCCTCTGTCTATCCCTCTCTGTCTCTCTCTTCCTCTGTCTATCCCTCTCTGTCTCTCTGTTTCTCTGTCTATCCCTCTCTGTCTCTCTGTTTCTCTGTCTATCCCTCTCTGTCTCTCTGTTTCTCTGTCTATCCCTCTCTGTCTCTCTGTTTCTCTGTCTATCCCTCTCTGTCTCTCTCTTCCTCTGTCTATCCCTCTCTGTCTCTCTCTTCCTCTGTCTATCCCTCTCTGTCTCTCTGTTTCTCTGTCTATCCCTCTCTGTCTCTCTCTTCCTCTGTCTATCCCTCTCTGTCTCTCTGTTTCTCTGTCTATCCCTCTCTGTCTCTCTCTTCCTCTGTCTATCCCTCTCTGTCTCTCTCTTCCTCTGTCTATCCCTCTCTGTCTCTCTGTTTCTCTGTCTATCCCTCTCTGTCTCTCTGTTTCTCTGTCTATCCCTCTCTGTCTCTCTGTTTCTCTGTCTATCCCTCTCTGTCTCTCTGTTTCTCTGTCTATCCCTCTCTGTCTCTCTGTTTCTCTGTCTATCCCTCTCTGTCTCTCTGTTTCTCTGTCTATCCCTCTCTGTCTCTCTGTTTCTCTGTCTATCCCTCTCTGTCTCTCTGTTCCTCTGTCTATCCCTCTCTGTCTCTCTCCTTCTCTGTCTATCCCTCTCTGTCTCTCTGTTCCTCTGTCTATCCCTCTCTGTCTCTCTCCTTCTCTGTCTATCCCTCT
Source organism: Oncorhynchus keta (assembly GCF_023373465.1). Lineage (NCBI taxonomy): Eukaryota > Metazoa > Chordata > Actinopteri > Salmoniformes > Salmonidae > Oncorhynchus > Oncorhynchus keta. Next base: position 44,640,573 of record NC_068441.1, on the reverse strand, counting down.
CTGTCTCTCTGTTTCTCTGTCTATCCCTCTCTGTCTCTCTCCTTCTCTGTCTATCCCTCTCTGTCTCTCTCCTTCTCTGTCTATCCCTCTCTGTCTCTCTGTTTCTCTGTCTATCCCTCTCTGTCTCTCTGTTTCTCTGTCTATCCCTCTCTGTCTCTCTGTTTCTCTGTCTATCCCTCTCTGTCTCTCTGTTTCTCTGTCTATCCCTCTCTGTCTCTCTGTTTCTCTGTCTATCCCTCTCTGTCTCTCTGTTTCTCTGTCTATCCCTCTCTGTCTCTCTGTTTCTCTGTCTATCCCTCTCTGTCTCTCTGTTTCTCAGTCTATCCCTCTCTGTCTCTCTGTTTCTCTGTCTATCCCTCTCTGTCTCTCTGTTTCTCTGTCTATCCCTCTCTGTCTCTCTGTTTCTCTGTCTATCCCTCTCTGTCTCTCTGTTTCTCTGTCTATCCCTCTCTGTCTCTCTGTTTCTCTGTCTATCCCTCTCTGTCTCTCTGTTTCTCTGTCTATCCCTCTCTGTCTCTCTGTTTCTCTGTCTATCCCTCTCTGTCTCTCTGTTTCTCTGTCTATCCCTCTCTGTCTCTCTGTTTCTCTGTCTATCCCTCTCTGTCTCTCTGTTTCTCTCTTTCTCTCTTGCACTCTATCTTCCTGCTCTCCATCCACAATTGTTTGTAGGAGCTAGAACACAGAGAGAGAGAGAGAGACGCACACACAGAATGCAAAATAAAACTCTGCTCGATCTAGACACAATACCTCAGTACAACATAGACAGGAATCACAACACACAATAGCTCCCATCAATAAGATAACAGCAAGATAACAGCAGTTCAGAGACAGTATAAAGAGACTATATAATTATGATAACAATGCAACCACTGTCTATATACAGTATGGCTGTCTGGTGTGCTGGTCATGTACTGTTAAGACAATGCACAGAGAAAAACAACAGTACAGATAAGTATAACCTCTAAATGTCTGTCTTGTGTGCATTAAGTTGGTTGGCTGTAACTCCAGTAGGGGAATCCCCTGTTTTGATTGCATTTTAACAGTATGTTGCCACGACACTGTATGAGAGCTTGTTATTCATGTTGGACATGTTGCACCCCTTCTGAAAAAACCTACACTCGATCCCTCCGATGTCAACAACTACAGACCAGTATCCCTTCTTTCTTTTCTCTCCAAAACTCTTGAACGTGCCGTCCTTGGCCAGCTCTCCCGCTATCTCTCTCAGAATGACCTTCTTGATCCAAATCAGTCAGGTTTCAAGACTAGTCATTCAACTGAGACTGCTCTTCTCTGTATCACGGAGGCGCTCCGCACTGCTAAAGCTAACTCTCTCTCCTCTGCTCTCATCCTTCTAGACCTATCGGCTGCCTTCGATACTGTGAACCATCAGATCCTCCTCTCCACCCTCTCCGAGTTGGGCATCTCCGGCGCGGCCCACGCTTGGATTGCGTCCTACCTGACAGGTCGCTCCTACCAGGTGGCGTGGCGAGAATCTGTCTCCTCACCACACGCTCTCACCACTGGTGTCTCCCAGGGCTCTGTTCTAGGCCCTCTCCTATTCTCGCTATACACCAAGTCACTTGGCTCTGTCATAACCTCACATGGTCTCTCCTATCATTGCTATGCAGACGACACACAATTAATCTTCTCCTTTCCCCCTTCTGATGACCAGGTGGCGAATCGCATCTCTGCATGTCTGGCAGACATATCAGTGTGGATGACGGATCACCACCTCAAGCTGAACCTCGGCAAGACGGAGCTGCTCTTCCTCCCGGGAAGGACTGCCCGTTCCATGATCTCGCCATCACGGTTGACAACTCCATTGTGTCCTCCTCCCAGAGCGCTAAGAATCTTGGCGTGATCCTGGACAACACCCTGTCGTTCTCAACTAACATCAAGGCGGTGTCCCGTTCCTGTAGGTTCATGCTCTACAACATCCGCAGAGTACGACCCTGCCTCACACAGGAAGCGGCGCAGGTCCTAATCCAGGCACTTGTCATCTCCCGTCTGGATTACTGCAACTCGCTGTTGGCTGGGCTCCCTGCCTGTGCCATTAAACCCCTACAACTCATCCAGAACGCCGCAGCCCATCTGGTGTTCAACCTTCCCAAGTTCTCTCACGTCACCCCGCTCCTCCGCTCTCTCCACTGGCTTCCAGTTGAAGCTCGCATCCGCTACAAGACCATGGTGCTTGCCTACGGAGCTGTGAGGGGAACGGCACCTCAGTACCTCCAGGCTCTGATCAGGCCCTACACCCAAACAAGGGCACTGCGTTCATCCACCTCTGGCCTGCTCGCCTCCCTACCACTGAGGAAGTACAGTTCCCGCTCAGCCCAGTCAAAACTGTTCGCTGCTCTGGCCCCCAATGGTGGAACAAACTCCCTCACGACGCCAGGACAGCGGAGTCAATCACCACCTTCCGGAGACACCTGAAACCCCACCTCTTTAAGGAATACCTACGATAGGATAAGTAATCCTTCTCACCCCCCTTTTAAGATTTAGATGCACTATTGTAAAGTGACTGTTCCACTGGATGTCATAAGGTGAATGCACCAATTTGTAAGTCGCTCTGGATAAGAGCGTCTGCTAAGTGACTTAAATGTAAAATGTGGACAATATATGTTTTTCCAGAAACAAAAAAATTGCATGATTATGCTTGGCAGTATGTTAAGTATGGTATGATTATACTTGGCAGTATGTTAAGTATGGTATGATTATACTTGGCAGTATGTTAAGTATGGTATGATTATACTTGGCAGTATGTTAAGTATGGTATGATTATACTTGGCAGTATGTTAAGTATGGTATGATTATACTTGGCAGTATGTTAAGTATGGTATGCTTATACTTGGCAGTATGTTAAGTATGGTGTGATTATACTTGGCAGTATGGTAAGTATGGTATGATTATACTTGGCAGTATGTTAAGTATGGTGTGATTATACTTGGCAGTATGTTAAGTATGGTGTGATTATACTTGGCAGTATGTTAAGTATGGTGTGATTATACTTGGCAGTATGTTAAGTATGGTATGATTATACTTGGCAGTATGTTAAGTATGGTATGATTATACTTGGCAGTATGTTAAGTATGGTATGATTATACTTGGCAGTATGTTAAGTATGGTGTGATTATACTTGGCAGTATGTTAAGTATGGTATGCTTATACTTGGCAGTATGTTAAGTATGGTGTGATTATACTTGGCAGTATGGTAAGTATGGTATGATTATACTTGGCAGTATGTTAAGTATGGTGTGATTATACTTGGCAGTATGTTAAGTATGGTGTGATTATACTTGGCAGTATGTTAAGTATGGTGTGATTATACTTGGCAGTATGTTAAGTATGGTGTGATTATACTTGGCAGTATGTTAAGTATGGTGTGATTATACTTGGCAGTATGGTAAGTATGGTATGATTATACTTGGCAGTATGGTAAGTATGGTATGATTATACTTGGCAGTATGTTAAGTATGGTGTGATTATACTTGGCAGTATGTTAAGTATGGTGTGATTATACTTGGCAGTATGTTAAGTATGGTGTGATTATACTTGGCAGTATGGTAAGTATGGTATGATTATACTTGGCAGTATGTTAAGTATGGTATGATTATACTTGGCAGTATGTTAAGTATGGTATGATTATACTTGGCAGTATGTTAAGTATGGTGTGATTATACTTGGCAGTATGGTAAGTGTGGTATGATTATACTTGGCAGTATGTTAAGTATGGTATGATTATACTTGGCAGTATGTTAAGTATGGTATGATTATACTTGGCAGTATGTTAAGTATGGTATGATTATACTTGGCAGTATGTTAAGTATGGTATGATTATACTTGGCAGTATGTTAAGTATGGTATGATTATACTTGGCAGTATGTTAAGTATGGTATGATTATACTTGGCAGTATGTTAAGTATGGTATGATTATACTTGGCAGTATGTTAAGTATGGTATGATTATACTTGGCAGTATGTTAAGTATGGTATGATTATACTTGGCAGTATGTTAAGTATGGTGTGATTATACTTGGCAGTATGTTAAGTATGGTGTGATTATACTTGGCAGTATGTTAAGTATGGTGTGATTATACTTGGCAGTATGTTAAGTATGGTATGATTATACTTGGCAGTATGTTAAGTATGGTATGATTATACTTGGCAGTATGTATGGTATGATTATATGGCAGTATGTTAAGTATGGTATGATTATACTTGGCAGTATGTTAAGTATGGTGTGATTATACTTGGCAGTATGGTAAGTATGGTATGATTATACTTGGCAGTATGTTAAGTATGGATTATACTTGGCAGTATGAGTATGGTATGATTATACTTGGCAGTATGTTAAGTATGGTGTGATTATACTTGGCAGTATGTTAAGTATGGTGTGATTATACTTGGCAGTATGTTAAGTATGGTGTGATTATACTTGGCAGTATGGTAAGTATGGTATGATTATACTTGGCAGTAGTATGATTATAAGTATGGTATGATTATACTTGGCAGTATGTTAAGTATGGTATGATTATACTTGGCAGTATGTTAAGTATGGTATGATTATACTTGGCAGTATGTTAAGTATGGTATGATTATACTTGGCAGTATGTTAAGTATGGTGTGATTATACTTGGCAGTATGTTAAGTATGGTGTGATTATACTTGGCAGTATGGTAAGTATGGTATGATTATACTTGGCAGTATGTTAAGTATGGTATGATTATACTTGGCAGTATGTTAAGTATGGTATGATTATACTTGGCAGTATGTTAAGTATGGTGTGATTATACTTGGCAGTATGTTAAGTATGGTATGATTATACTTGGCAGTATGTTAAGTATGGTGTGATTATACTTGGCAGTATGTTAAGTATGGTGTGATTATACTTGGCAGTATGTTAAGTATGGTATGATTATACTTGGCAGTATGTTAAGTATGGTGTGATTATACTTGGCAGTATGTTAAGTATGGTATGATTATACTTGGCAGTATGTTAAGTATGGTATGATTATACTTGGCAGTAGTATGATTATACTTGGCAGTATGGTATGGTGATTATACTTGGCAGTATGTTAAGTATGGTGTGATTATACTTGGCAGTATGGTAAGTATGGTATGTAAGTATGGTATGATTATACTTGGCAGTATGTTAAGTATGGTATGATTATACTTGGCAGTATGTTAAGTATGGTGTGATTATACTTGGCAGTATGTTAAGTATGGTATGATTATACTTGGCAGTATGTTAAGTATGGTATGATTATACTTGGCAGTATGTTAAGTATGGTATGATTATACTTGGCAGTATGTAAGTATGGTATGATCTATACTTGGCAGTATGTTAAGTATGGTGTGATTATACTTGGCAGTATGTTGGTATGGTGTGATTATATGGCAGTATGGTAAGTATGGTATGATTATACTTGGCAGTATGTTAAGTATGGTATGATTATACTTGGCAGTATGTTAGTATGGTATGGTATGTTGTATGGTATGATTATACTTGGCAGTATGTTAAGTATGGTATGATTATACTTGGCAGTATGTTAAGTATGGTATGATTATACTTGGCAGTATGTTAAGTATGGTATGATTATACTTGGCAGTATGTTAAGTATGGTATGATTATACTTGGCAGTATGGTAAGTATGGTATGATTATATGGCAGTATGGTATGGTGTGATTATACTTGTTAAGTATGGTGTGATTATACTTGGCAGTATGTTAAGTATGGTATGATTATACTTGGCAGTATGGTAAGTATGGTATGATTATACTTGGCAGTATGTTAAGTATGGTGTGGTTATACTTGGCAGTATGTTAAGTATGGTGTGATTATACTTGGCAGTATGGTAAGTATGGTATGATTATACTTGGCAGTATGTTAAGTATGGTATGATTATACTTGGCAGTATGTTAAGTATGGTATGATTATACTTGGCAGTATGTTAAGTATGGTGTGATTATACTTGGCAGTATGGTAAGTATGGTATGATTATACTTGGCAGTATGTTAAGTATGGTATGATTATACTTGGCAGTATGTTAAGTATGGTATGATTATACTTGGCAGTATGTTAAGTATGGTATGATTATACTTGGCAGTATGTTCAGTATGGTGTGATTATACTTGGCAGTATGTTCAGTATGGTGTGATTATACTTGGCAGTATGGTAAGTATGGTATGATTATACTTGGCAGTATGGTAAGTATGGTATGATTATACTTGGCAGTATGTTAAGTATGGTATGATTATACTTGGCAGTATGTTAAGTATGGTATGATTATACTTGGCAGTATGTTAAGTATGGTGTGATTATACTTGGCAGTATGGTAAGTATGGTATGATTATACTTGGCAGTATGTTCAGTATGGTGTGATTATACTTGGCAGTATGGTAAGTATGGTATGATTATACTTGGCAGTATGTTAAGTATGGTATGATTATACTTGGCAGTATGTTAAGTATGGTGTGATTATACTTGGCAGTATGTTAAGTATGGTGTGATTATTATATGTTAAGTATGGTATGATTATACTTGGCAGTATGTTAAGTATGGTATGATTATACTTGGCAGTATGTAAGTATGGTATGATTATACTTGGCAGTATGTTAAGTATGGTGTGATTATACTTGGCAGTATGTTAAGTATGGTGTGATTATACTTGGCAGTATGTTCAGTAAGTATGGTATGATTATACTTGGCAGTATGTTAAGTATGGTATGTTAAGTATGGTATGATTATACTTGGCAGTATGTTAAGTATGGTATGATTATACTTGGCAGTATGTTAAGTATGGTATGATTATACTTGGCAGTATGTTAAGTATGGTGTGATTATACTTGGCAGTATGGTAAGTATGGTATGATTATACTTGGCAGTATGGTAAGTATGGTATGATTATACTTGGCAGTATGTTAAGTATGGTGTGATTATACTTGGCAGTATGTTAAGTATGGTGTGATTATACTTGGCAGTATGGTAAGTATGGTATGATTATACTTGGCAGTATGGTAAGTATGGTATGATTATACTTGGCAGTATGTTAAGTATGGTGCTATTATACTTGGCAGTATGTTAAGTATGGTGTGATTATACTTGGCAGTATGTTAAGTATGGTGTTATTATACTTGGCAGTATGGTAAGTATGGTATGATTATACTTGGCAGTATGGTAAGTATGGTATGATTATACTTGGCAGTATGGTAGGTATGGTATGATTATACTTGGCAGTATGGTAAGTATGGTATGATTATACTTGGCAGTATGTTAAGTATGGTGTGATTATACTTGGCAGTATGTTAAGTATGGTGTGATTATACTTGGCAGTATGGTAAGTGTGGTGTGATTATACTTGGCAGTATGGTAAGTATGGTATGATTATACTTGGCAGTATGGTAAGTATGGTATGATTATACTTGGCAGTATGGTAAGTATGGTATGATTATACTCATAACAAATAAAATGATCCAGAAAAATATCCTTTGTCACGCAATGCAACCGCTCCCAGGCCAGTCAAGTTGATTTAAACGTAATTACAACACGATACATATTTGCAGAAATTGAATATGTGTGAGATATATCTTTCAGGATATTTAATGAACTGGGAGGAAATAACTGCCATTTTCCTAATTTTATAGGAAAGCAATTACAAATGTCATATCACTAGTGCGTAAGCTTACCTGGAACTATATTGCAACAAAAATATGTTGACATCATCTCAGTTCATCCATGTCATTGGCCAGGAGATTATAAGGAAATCAAACAATAAAATTCCCCCACTAACGACCCCATCATCTTTGCCCATAGCTTCTCAGCAACAGGAGCACAAGCAGCCTGACTAGGGGGAAACCACAAACACAGGTTTTAAGCTACGTCACAAAGCCCTATTGTCCCACCAACACTGTTGCCTCTGCCTGAAGCAGGACTATTCTCACTGTTCCCACAACCCTTTATCTCAGGTGGCTTTATTCAAAGACACATCGTCACCCAAGCATGTCAGGACCGTGTCACCGTCAGTACACACACTTCATAAAGTCAACGTAAACTTAGACTGTGTTGTGTGTGAAACTATTTCACACTGTCTTTCTGGCCCATAGAGACTTCTTCAGAAAGGTTGTACATTGACACGCCTTGTCCCTTTAAAAAAAAAATCCTCTCTCATTCTAAAACATGCCTGGGCCCTGCAGCCTGGTGCATTTTTGACTTCCGTGGGAACCTGAAAAGCAATGTGAATGTATCTTTCTCACCTCTGGGCCGACGTGGAGGAAATGGACGAGCGGGAAAAATTGTCTGAAATTCTCACAGGAGATCATCCATCATAAGAGAGGCTAACTGGCTGGATGTGGACAGGCTTTATTATCATCATATGGGGGTTATAAATCTCTCCAAGGTGAGAACAAGTGTCAATCATGGCCATCGGCTCGAGAAGCCTGTAATCTTCTGCAGTCCTCACAGGTTGTCATAAACGACTAACAAGGTTTTATGACTTCCAAGACGCCTTCATAATCTTTTACATTGTGGTTTACATAGCTAATAGTGGAAAGCAGTGGAAAGTACCATAATTGAAAGATACAGATGTAGGATCTTAATTTGAGCCATTTTCCTAAAGCAGGAAAATTATCTGGCAGCAACAGGAAATGTGAATTATTATATGGATTATAATGGACATTTTTGTAGGGGTTGATACATAAGGGAAAATCAAATCTGAAATGTCAAAATGTAAATGACACACATCAGAAGTCTTCTGAAACCTCAAATAACTAAATTGTATATTTCCTTCATTGCAGGCCAGTTATCCAGCAACAGGGTGATCAAATTACGATCCAACATCTATAGTACAACATACTGTACTTATTTTTGGAAGAATTTACTTTAGATAAACTCTTGGAAAGTAGTATCACGTTGTTATTGCTGAGATAACAGACAGCATCGAATCATTGTTGTTTTCTGGTCTCTATGTGAGCTGCCAGGTATGTAAACCATTTTAACACAAGTTGACACACCTCGTGTAATGTGTGTATGTGTGTGAAAGCAAGCAAACAGATTAAATGAATACCTGCCTCCAGGACATTCAATTCTACATTTCCTCCGAGATAATCCTATCAATTTCTGATTATGTATCACAGTTCATGTATTTGGTGAGATGTGTGTCTTGTCTTTCAGAGTATCCCGTTTTCACATCGCAGAACAAAGAAACAATGTCTGGCAAGGACAGTTTATTTAGCTCAGTGGAAAAGTAAGGTGAACAAATTGATTGCATTATTATAATTACATATAATTATAATGACATGTATAATTACATAGGATAACAAGACATACAGATAAATGACCAAATAAATGTGATAAAATACAAATAAATTTGGATAAGCAGACAAAACGTCCAATCTACTTAATACAGATAATTATTATTTTTCATAATTCGCAAATAATTACGTTTCCATAATATATTATATAAAAAGTTGTCCTGTTAGCCGCAGAACCAGTTATGGCAGGTTTTGTGAAATATTCATATATCCTATAAATACAATTCCTTCGTTTTATAATAGTTAGCATTTAGTCTCGATCTTGATTTCCCTGTACATGTGAAGTCATTTGATTTTCCTGTACATGTGAAGTCATTTGATTTTCCTGTACATGTAAAGTCATTTGATTTTCCTGTACATGTGAAGTCATTTGATTTTCCTGTACATGTGAAGTCATTTGATTTTCCTGTACATGTGAAGTCATTTGATTTTCCTGTACATGTGAAGTCATTTGATTTTCCTGTACATGTGAAGTCATTTGATTTTCCTGTACATGTGAAGTCATTTGATTTTCCTGTACATGTGAAGTCATTTGCGACACTCATATCAGAAAGCTGTTGTGTCTTGGTAAGTGGCAGGGACGGCCTGCTCACAGGTTACAAATTCCTCCGCAGAAATTGTCTCTATCTGAGGTTTATGGCCTGAAACATCTGTTGTAATTTCTGTCAAATTGAAATGTTATTACCTGGTCATTAAAGCCGTGGCAATGACAAAACCAGATGGCCTCCGCTGCTCTTACAACTCCTGCGTTTTTATGGTGTTGGTGAAAATTGAACCAAAGGGAGCGCTCCGCATTGTAAAATTAAGGCAATCATTCCCACATTCCCCAGACAAGGGAAGCAGTATCAAGGTTTGGCAGCGTAGGGCTGCAGGGTGATGAGGGCGCTCGGCTCCGGTGTTAGAGGTGGGAGTCGACTGTGTAACACACACATCCAGAACCACCCTGAGAGAAAGTAGTCCCGATTCGCTTACAGGGAGGGAGGTGGGGAGGGAGGGAGGGTGGTGGGGAGGGAGGGAGGGATGGATGGAGGGAGGGAGGGCGGTGGGGAGGGGGAGGGAGGGAGGGGGGCGGTGGGGAGGGAGGGATGGATGGATGGAGGGAGGGGCGGTGGGGAGGGAGGGAGGGATGGATGGAGGGAGGAGGGCGGAGGGGAGGGAGGGAGGGATGGATGGAGGAAGGGTGGTGGGGAGGGAGGGATGGATAGATGGAGGGAGGGAGGTGGGGGGGATGGGTCGATCAACTGCTGGGAGAGGAGGAGAAGGAGGAGGAGGAGGAGGAGGAGAAGGAGGAGGAGGAGGAGGAGGAGGAGGAGGAGGAGGAGGAGGAGGAGGAGGAGGGGGGGACTGGTTGTCACTTGTGTGTTTATTAGGGATCATGGAGACAAGAAGAGAGAGGAAAGGATGGTTGTAGGAGAAGAGAGATTTGGTGTAAAGAAAGAGAGAGGAGAGCGAGGTAGAGGGTTTTGAGGGTGACGGGTGTGATGGTGGAGTGGGGTGAGAGCGGTAAGCTGGGCAACACAGATGTGGTAGTTATTATACAACAGCTTCCACACTGTGTAAACACCCTGTGAGGGGTGTGATGGGTGTGATGGGGTGGTAGTTATTATACAACAGCTTCCACACTGTGTAAACGCCCTGTGAGGGGTGTGATGGGTGTGATGGGGTGGTAGTTATTATACAACAGCTTCCACACTGTGTAAACGCCCTGTGAGGGGTGTGATGGGTGTGATGGGGTGGTAGTTATTATACAACAGCTTCCACACTGTGTAAACGCCCTGTGAGGGGTGTGATGGGGTGGTAGTTATTATACAACAGCTTCCACACTGTGTAAACGCCCTGTGAGGGGTGTGATGGGGTGGTAGTTATTATACAACAGCTTCCACACTGTGTAAACGCCCTGTGAGGGGTGTGATGGGGTGGTAGTTATTATACAACAGCTTCCACACTGTGTAAACGCCCTGTGAGGGGTGCTAGTCCATCTGTTTTTCCCTGTTTACATTCTCCTCTCCCCCTATCCTCCTCCTGGAATTTTCAGTATGCCCATTAGAAAAACGTTTTGAGGCTGAATGTATTGTTTAACACACATTTTACTTTATGTAGCAAAGTATTTGAATAGGTTTTCTGAGGGAGTAAGGACATCATCAGGGCCATTAAGCCATGTGACATTGCAACAGCGAGCCACCCAAGCTCTTCAGAGGAAGAAGAGACAATAGTCGCTTTAATTTCCCCGCCGACATTCCTAACGAAGAATGGAACTTGCAAATGAATCAGAAGCAGACAAAGTCCATGTGTGGGTCACGGTACATCCCAGAGTCCTAGGTAATGGGACGTTTCCATATCCGCCCCAAACACTTCTCTCTGCTCTCTCCTCGGTGTTGTTTTCAGTTCCACGGCAGAGTACTAATATAGGAAACTCACACATTTGTCGGAGGGCTATTGAAATTCATCACGAACGCATCAAAAGCAATGCTGAATTGGGAGAATGTACACATGGTTATACTCTAACTGGAGGAAATTAAGTCCTATATTCCTTGTTTTGTGTCTATACATGGGAATTAGCATGTATGAGCAACTCTTGCCTGCGTTCCCTCCTGCTGGTTAACTTCGTTGTTCTCGAGGTGTCAAAATGGTGTCAGAGAGAGCTTCCTGTTTCCTGCCGTTCGCAGGTTCCCAGCGACAGACCTCCTCATATTACAGGATATACATCCAGACTGGTGAGGACTCGACTCCGACACGACTCCTAGACAACCGCCTGCCTTTGTTCCCCAATTCTGGCATGGTTTAAGGTTCTGTCTTTTGTGCCTGGACATGTAATATAAAATATATACTTATTAAACGGGTTCGGAGAATCTGCAATCTGATTAGCTGAAATGGGGATCCAGGACATTGACAGTTCCCTGTTAATCGCACTACATATGGAAGTAGAGCCAGCTATCAAAATGTACCTTGTCCCCAAGCTCGAATTACAGAGAGAGAACCAGCTGGTGGGCAAGATTACATCAAAATATCAATAAGCCAACTCTGAGCCCTGAGCAAAACAAAAAACATGGCAGACAATTCCTCTCACCTCTCCATCACCAGTAGTAACCACAACCTTCAATGAATGTCTGCCTAACTTTATATTGTCCAGAACAACACAAAGCAAATTGAAACATGGTGGCAGCAGTGAGTTTAATTTTCTAATGATTATGTCTATGATATAGCCTAATATATACTGTAAAATGTCAAATAAACACTGTCTCAAATAGCTGCCTGTCCCTTTTAATAGCTGGGCATCGGCACACATTTCAACAAATAAACACTGTCTCAAATAGCTGCCTGTCCCTTTTAATAGCTGGGCATCGGCACACATTTCAACAAATAAACACTGTCTCAAATAGCTGCCTGTCCCTTTTAATAGCTGGGCATCGGCACACATTTCAACAAATAAACACTGTCTCAAATAGCTGCCTGTCCCTTTTAATAGCTGGGCATCGGCACACATTTCAACAAATAAACACTGTCTCAAATAGCTGCCTGTCCCTTTTAATAGCTGGGCATCGGCACACATTTCAACAAATAAACACTGTCTCAAATAGCTGCCTGTCCCTTTTAATAGCTGGGCATCGGCACACATTTCAACAAATAAACACTGTCTCAAATAGCTGCCTGTCCCTTTTAATAGCTGGGCATCGGCACACATTTCAACAAATAAACACTGTCTCAAATAGCTGCCTGTCCCTTTTAATAGCTGGGCATCGGCACACATTTCAACAAATAAACACTGTCTCAAATAGCTGCCTGTCCCTTTTAATAGCTGGGCATCGGCACACATTTCAACAAATAAACACTGTCTCAAATAGCTGCCTGTCCCTTTTAATAGCTGGGCATCGGCACACATTTCAACAAATAAACACTGTCTCAAATAGCTGCCTGTCCCTTTTAATAGCTGGGCATCGGCACACATTTCAACAAATAAACACTGTCTCAAATAGCTGCCTGTCCCTTTTAATAGCTGGGCATCGGCACACATTTCAACAAATAAACACTGTCTCAAATAGCTGCCTGTCCCTTTTAATAGCTGGGCATCGGCACACATTTCAACAAATAAACACTGTCTCAAATAGCTGCCTGTCCCTTTTAATAGCTGGGCATCGGCACACATTTCAACAAATAAACACTGTCTCAAATAGCTGCCTGTCCCTTTTAATAGCTGGGCATCGGCACACATTTCAACAAATAAACACTGTCTCAAATAGCTGCCTGTCCCTTTTAATAGCTGGGCATCGGCACACATTTCAACAAATAAACACTGTCTCAAATAGCTGCCTGTCCCTTTTAATAGCTGGGCATCGGCACACATTTCAACAAATAAACACTGTCTCAAATAGCTGCCTGTCCCTTTTAATAGCTGGGCATCGGCACACATTTCAACAAATAAACACTGTCTCAAATAGCTGCCTGTCCCTTTTAATAGCTGGGCATCGGCACACATTTCAACAAATAAACACTGTCTCAAATAGCTGCCTGTCCCTTTTAATAGCTGGGCATCGGCACACATTTCAACAAATAAACACTGTCTCAAATAGCTGCCTGTCCCTTTTAATAGCTGGGCATCGGCACACATTTCAACAAATAAACGGCGGGACAAAATTCATTGTTTACGAGGTTACCATGAACACAGCTCTGATATTCCCATGGTCATGTGCATAAAACAATGAAATAAGAATTCTGTCTTCATTGCCATGGTGCCACAAAAATGATAACACATCAAATTCAAGCTAGCAGTGATCAGATTCGCAGAGCAAAATTTGGGCGAGGCAGCAGCCTGGCATTTTGGAATTGATCCAAAACTAGTGAGATAAGTGAAAAAGTGAAAATGTCAAACGTTGTCTGAGGTGGATCAGAAGAGGGTGACACTGCAAGGTGGGGTGGGGGGGGGTAAGGAAGGAAGTAGACGCCTGGCTCAGAAAGAAGCCTGTCTCACAAGCAGTCACTTAGGTCCCCCGACTGCTGGGGGCACACTAACCAATGTTTAATATATATTACTATTGAGAGTAAGAACAGTAAAATACACCAGGTGCAATATCAACATTTGGTTGGGCATCAGCAGTTTTTCTCTTGTTATGTCAGTTACCGACAGCCACTAAATTAGCCATGTCAGCAAACAATTTTTAGTCTAGACTTGTAGTATCATGGTCGAATACCAACCGGCTCAACCTCCAGGGGGCCCACATTGATTTAGTTAGTAATTCTCACTCAGATATCATATTAACATGGCATAAGTCATGGTAAAAATGTATAGAATTGCAGTAGATTTGCTTTAAAACTTCAAAAATGTCACTCCGCCCCATGGCAAAATTATTATAGAATTGCAGTAAATGTGCTTTAAAATTTCAACATTTTCTCTACGCCCCATGGCAAAATGTGTAGAATAGCAGGAAATGAACTTAAAACTACTTTTTTCCCTCTCCGCTATCAAGGGGGAACCACTAAAATGTTTTGCCGCAAGGTGGGGGGCCCCTCACACACATCAAGTAGAGCCCTGATTGAAGAAAATAAATGCCCAGGCTATTGATTTAATTTTTACATTATACGATATTGGTTGAGAAATATTTAGTTGAGACTTTCCATATACAAATGTTTACATTCAGTCAATATGTTATTATTTTCTTTAAAACTTGATGTAATAACGAAACATTTGGAAGGTATGTTTTTTCAAGAATCAATGTCTGTATAAATCAAGAAATATATGTCCCAATTAATCTTGGATTGCCCATTTGACCACAGTCAAGATATAGCCAGCTATGTTATTTTGTTTACAGTGCATACCAAAGCTTATTGACAGTGGGAATAGTGTATTTGTGTCATTTCAAATAAGACACATTTAGTTAGGGTTTCACAAACCGTTAACAAATAACATTAATAGTGTAAAGCATTATTTATTGTTTGACCATTTATTTTTAAACATTAGGGTATATAATGACATTATTTGTTTACGAGGTGTTATATTGCCTTACAAGTACATTGTTATATGCAGTTACAGAGCATTATAAAACTGCAACGGTCACACTTTGAATGAAATATATCTTCAAAAGGCCTAATGAAGCCTTCATTAAGCCTTCATAAGGTAACAAATGATTTGTTAATTAACATACACAGGATGATATGATGGGTAGGCCTAGTGCGTAGGCAATATTGTGGCGTAACCCTTTTGCCACCCTATAATGACATTAACAAATGATTCTTGAAGCATTTAGGTAGGCCTTATAATGGGTTTATGAAGGCTTAATTAAGCCTTTAATATGCTTTATGCTTTAATATGCTTTAAGCAGTGCGGCTTGTTTGGGTTGTGTATCGGAGGACGCATGACTTTCAATCTTCGTCTCTCCGGAGCCCGTACGGAAGTTGTAGCGATGAGACAAGATAGTAGCTACTAAACAATTTGACACCACGAAATTTGGGAGAAAAAGGGGGTAAAATTCAAAATAAAAAACAACAACAACAACAAAATATATATATTTATATTAAATTTTCACTGTACCTCACATTTCTGTAGGACGGTAAATAAATGTTATATTCTATAAGGCGCTATGAAAGACAAGTTTATAAGGCAATAAGGTATTAAAGTGCTTCAAGTTGTTATGTTAATGCATGGACATGTATAAACCAATTATTGTGAACACACACTATAGTGGGCCTAAGATATATCACAATATGCACACATTAAGAACCTTTAGAAACCAGTCAATGCCCTAGGGTCATTAGAATAAATGATTCATCCACACATAATGTCAACACCATAACAGACTCTCAGAGAAGCCCTAAGCGTGTGAGATTCTCGTCGTCTTTGTGTAAACAACGGTCGAGAGAGGCATTCTTTACCAAACAAAGATACAAAGGTGAGATAAAGCGATAGAGGAAGAGCTCAACTCCGCCTGAGCTATTTTGTTAACTGAAGAATATAGAGAACCAATTGAAAGCAACTCCTGCGTAATGGCACAAGCACAGGCGCGCGCGGGATCACACTCACACACTCACACACACACACACTCTCACACACACACACACACACACACACTGTAGAGCACTCGGCTCGCGGGTATTGAGAAAACCCTCAGGAGGAGGAACCAACATTTTTTCATTTACCCTTATCATCACTTCCTTACCAGCGCCAAAGCAAACACGCGCTCCTGAAGGTGTATGAAACACTTATCAAGAAACGGGTTCAATGTTTCGGATGAAAACGCAGCCTTAGATTCGCTGGAAAGCTGTCATTTCGGTTTATTAGACCGTAGTAGACGAACGATTCAAGAAATCCAAACTAAGTGCGCACACATTTCTAAAATCTGCAGTCATCATCACTTTGAAGAAGAATAAATAGGCATCCACAGTGAGTAAAGACTTATCGTGCTTTGAGTTTGACTATTGAACGTTCCAGTTTCATCTGTAGAAACGTTTTGCTATAGAGATTTCAACACGCTACGCCATATGGGGAGAGAACAGTGTTGAACAACTACCGGATTTTTTTTCTCGACCTAAATCATGGTAAGTGGATTCATATGAGTATGAATATCATATTGCATTTCAAAAGTATTATTGCCTGTTCAGAAAAATGAATAGCCTATGTTCATTCTGTGTGCAGTAATCGATTTTTTTGAGCACTTGAATTATCTTTATAGGTTATAGGATACAATTCTACAGAAAAAGTTCAACCAAAGTTAAATTAGGCCAGTATTGTTTTTCAAGCAGTAGTTTTCCAGAGCGGGGCAATACATATAACAATGATGATACTCATATTATTTGTTGGTTTTGGGCCTAAACCAACTCATCGACTCTGTTAAACATCTCCTAGCCGTTTCAACTGACCGACTATGTAGGCCACTTCAGTTCCCACAAAACTTCATTTTGAACATTATTGGTAAAATTGCATAGTATTTTTAGCATCTTTCTTTAGTAAATATCACCAATATCCATTTGACTTCATCACTCAGGCTAGCCTAATGCCTACTCGCTTGAAAACTGAATTCACAGCATATAAATGTGGCTACAGTAAATGGGACAGTGACTGATGTTTCTTATCAGAAGTTTCCTTATGGGACAGTGACTGATGTTTCTTATCAGAAGTTTCCTTATGGGACAGTGACTGATGTTTCTTATCAGAAGTTTCCTTATGGGACAGTGACTGATGTTTCTTATCAGAAGTTTCCTTATGGGACAGTGACTGATGTTTCTTATCAGAAGTTTCCTTATGGGACAGTGACTGATGTTTCTTATCAGAAGTTTCCTTATGGGACAGTGACTGATGTTTCTTATCAGAAGTTTTCTTATGGGACAGTGACTGATGTTTCTTATCAGAAGTTTCCTTTCTCCTCCGTGTATTTACATTTAAAAATATATATTATTAGAAGTTTGCATTGCAGTAAACTACTATGCATATAATGAAGGAGCCTGTGAGACAAATATATTTAAATTCTATTTCCAATCAGAATGTACAGTACAGTAAGCTAGTTTCCTCATTTGGATTTTTTTTTAAATACATTGCACTGCAGGTTAAAGCTCACACAACACCTACTTGACAGTATAGCTCATAGAGTAGACCTATATTTGTTATATCATTTCAACAACAATTTAAATTAGTTCTGATCGCTATAATTATATCATTGTTGTATATTATAGGCTAGTGCAGGGATGGGCAACTTTGATGGCCACAAAAATTCGGAACTATAAAAATAAATAAATAAAGAGAGTCACACACTCAGTAATTTATTGGGTAAATCACCAACGTTTCGGCATCACTGTGCCTTCAGAAAATCAGAACTCATCACGAGGGGCCGCAGTGGCTCGCGGGTCTGTGTACCCACATCCATACCCACTCATGCAGTCTGAGCCCTAGCCTTTTAGCTAAGCAAGTTTGCTGGAATTCTACACGTTGTGCCAATGGGTCTGAGAGAAGATTTAGCAATTGTATATCTCATTTTATGCAATTCTACTCATTTTGAAAAGGGTAGGGAGAAAAATTAGCAGTCTTACATCTAATTCCTTGCAATTCTATCCATTTTGGCATGTTGGGGAGAGAAATGGTTGTCTTTTTTTAATATGATATCTGGGTGCGAGTGACTAACAAAATCAATGGGGGCCCCTGGCGGTAATTTAACCATGATTACTACAAGTTTAGATAGCAGGCTAAACTAATTTACCAATCACAAAATGGTTATCTGACATGGCTTCGAGTGACTGTCAGTGACTGACATAAGAAGAGAAAAACTGATGAAATTGCAGATTGTGTATTCCACTATTCTAACACTCAACAGTAAGTTGAGACCCCGATTGAGTAAAATCAATTTTTTAAACAACATAACCTTTTTACTCCATGGCAGCGTTACAGTCCAAGGACTGACTGGGTGTGACTTGTCTATCTACTGATTTGTAAACCTAAGTTTCTCCATGTTTTATTTACGCCAAATCACTGTGTGTGTGTGTGTGTGTGTGTGTGTGTGTGTGTGTGTGTGTGTGTGTGTGTGTGTGTGTGTGTGTGTGTGTGTGTGTGTGTGTGTGTGTGTGTGTGTGTGTGTGTGTGTGTGTGTGTGTGTGTGTGTGTGTGTGTGTGTGTGTGTGTGTGTGTGTGTGTGTGTTGGAGCAAATTGTCTGTCTCTATACTAACGTTGTGTTGGGGGAGTATACCATTCGGTCCTACTTCTTTAAAGCTCTTTATTTTCCTTGGTGGTAGTTGAATCCTTTCAACACTTGTGCTTGGCCTAAGTACTGAAGAATACAGCTAATCACGGAGGCCTTTTTCTTGCCAGGAAACTAATTAAGTAATTTCAGGAACCACACTAAGGATTTCTCCAAAGACAGGTATTCATGTTTCTCAAGGACCCCTTCATAGCTCCGATCTAAAATGGCCCTCTGTGTTTTGGTAGCCATTCCAATCACCTTTAAACACTCGTAGATCACGACAGCTTCGTTCAGAAGCGTTCAGTCTGGATCTCTCCTTCTTGCTCGGAGCACAAAAAATAACAAAAGCATTTTTTTGTGTCTGAGAAATGCAGACAAGAGTTCCATTGACATTTTGCTCCACACCGAATACTGCATGGAATAAACGTTCAGTCATCACTTGCACATGGATATTCATTTACTTGAATTGTTGAGGTGATCAAATATTACAATACATACATTTCCATAAGACTTATAGGAAAGCTATTAAAATAATGATACATTTATTGATCATTCATCTATTGACCTTTATATATTTAATTCATATATTAACATTTAATATACTTTTAATACACTTTATTGGTCGATCGCACAGACAGTCCAACCAAAAATACCCAACCGCTATGAAAGACACACAAAGTCCAACCAAAAATACCCAACCGCTCTGAAAGACACACAAAGTCCAACCAAAAATACCCAACCGCTCTGAAAGACACACAGTCCAACCAAAAATACCCAACCGCTCTGAAAGACACACAGTCCAACCAAAAATACCCAACCCCTCTGAAAGACACACAAAGTCCAACCAAAAATACCCAACCGCTCTGAAAGACACACAAAGTCCAACCAAAAATACCCAACCGCTCTGAAAGACACACAAAGTCCAACCAAAAATACCCAACCCCTCTGAAAGACACAGACAGTCCAACCAAAAATACCCAACCCCTCTGAAAGACACAGACAGTCCAACCAAAAATACCCAACCCCTCTGAAAGACACAGACAGTCCAACCAAAAACACCCAACCCCTCTGAAAGACACACAAAGTCCAACCAAAAATACCCAACCCCTCTGAAAGACACACAAAGTCCAACCAAAAATACCCAACCCCTCTGAAAGACACAGACAGTCCAACCAAAAATACCCAACCCCTCTGAAAGACACACAAAGTCTAACCAAAAATACCCAACCCCTCTGAAAGACACACAAAGTCCAACCAAAAATACCCAACCCCTCTGAAAGACACACAAAGTCTAACCAAAAATACCCAACCCTCTGAAAGACACACAGTCCAACCAAAAATACCCAACCCCTCTGAAAGACACAGACAGTCCAACCAAAAATACCCAACCCCTCTGAAAGACACACACAGTCCAACCAAAAATACCCAACCCCTCTGAAAGACAGACAGTCCAACCAAAAATACCCAACCCCTCTGAAAGACACACAAAGTCCAAACAAAAATACCCAACCCCTCTGAAAGACACACAAAGTCCAAACAAAAATACCCAACCCCTCTGAAAGACACACAAAGTCTAACCAAAAATACCCAACCCCTCTGAAAGACACACAAACTCCAACCAAAAATACCCAACCCCTCTGAAAGACACAGACAGTCCAACCAAAAATACCCAACCACTCTGAAAGACACACAAAGTCCAACCAAAAATACCCAACCGCTCTGAAAGACACACAAAGTCCAACCAAAAATACCCAACCGCTCTGAAAGACACACAAAGTCCAACCAAAAATACCCAACCGCTCTGAAAGACACACAAAGTCCAACCAAAAATACCCAACCGCTCTGAAAGACACACAAAGTCCAACCAAAAATACCCAACCCCTCTGAAAGACACAGACAGTCCAACCAAAAATACCCAACCCCTCTGAAAGACACAGACAGTCCAACCAAAAATACCCAACCCCTCTGAAAGACACAGACAGTCCAACCAAAAATACCCAACCCCTCTGAAAGACACACAGTCCAACCAAAAATACCCAACCCCTCTGAAAGACACAGACAGTCCAAACAAAAATACCCAACCCCTCTGAAAGACACAGACAGTCCAACCAAAAATACCCAACCCCTCTGAAAGACACAGACAGTCCAACCAAAAATACCCAACCCCTCTGAAAGACACAGACAGTCCAACCAAAAATACCCAACCCCTCTGAAAGACACAGACAGTCCAACCAAAAATACCCAACCCCTCTGAAAGACACACATTTCAACCAAAAATACCCAACCCCTCTGAAAGACACACACAGTCCAACCAAAAATATGCCTTTTGCTTTTAACCCAACCCCTCTGAAAGACACAAATAGAGGTTTTTGGAAAGGTGCGGGGGGCTGCCACACTGGGCAGCTGTTGTGGGGGGTTATAAGTGCCTTGCTTACGGGCACAACTGCATCTAGGTTTTGATACCAGCAACTCTTAGGTTGCCAGCTCATTTACCAACAGGTTTTTCACGTCGGACCCGGGCTCCGACCTGGCAATCCTCCAGGTTCTGGCTTTGCCTCTATAACCGCGAGGCTACCGGCCGACTGTGATAGTACAGTACTTAACTTATTCAGTTAACTGAAGATAGTATCATTCAGTTATATTGGCTGAAATTGTACTCAATGATGCCCTCCTTCCTATAGGCCTACAGGGCATGTGGTTTAGACCCAGGAAGAGTATTCATTTCATATCTATCAAATATAATTGTTTTGAGCAAATCCATCTCTGTTTGTGTTTATTTTCCATGAAACTGCATTGGCAGCTAGATTACATCCCACCATTTTGTATTTCAGAAAACAACCAAGTATTCATCTAATGAAATAGGACTCACATATTAACTCTTTTTCCCAATTGTCTCCAAATATTCTCTATCCAAGTCAATTATCTGAAATATTCTTGTGGCGCAAACACTGCATCAACCACAGAGTTGTTTTATCGAAGCAAAAGACGGAATATAAATCATCAGAAACCTGATCCCTATCTGAATTTCTACCCCCACAAATAACATTTGGGGAATGAAAAAAAGTGGACCACAAACCGAAGGCAGTTTGTGCTGGGGGGTTTGATTTAACACGGTGTTTCGTATCTTAATAACATTAGGCCCCATTTTTAGAACAGCCTTCTGCTTCGCGGAACCCTCTCCCTTCATGGTTCCTATTACTTGAGTCTAATAAATCGTGAATAAGCAGGAGCCTAAAGTCCTGGATCGAGGAGAATTCCCCATCCTGTACCGTGAGGCACCCCCTCTTAAGAAAACACAAATTAAATCCAAACTCCTCTATAGCCAAAGGTTTGTGGAATGATAAATATTTTCATAGGAAGCTCTGCTCTTCCTGACTTTATCTTAGCAATGGATCCACTCCTGAAAATATAATGGATCCACTCCTGATGAATACAAAGAAACCACTCCTGATAAATATAATGGATCCACTCCTGAAAATATAATGGATCCACTCCTGATGAATACAAAGAAACCACTCCTGATAAATATAATGGATCCACTCCTGAAAATATAATGGATCCACTCCTGATGAATACAAAGAAACCACTCCTGATAAATATAATGGATCCACTCCTGAAAATATAATGGATCCACTCCTGATAAATATAATGGATCCACTCCTGATAAATATAATGGATCCACTCCTGATAAATATAATGGATCCACTCCTGATGAATACAAAGAAACCACTCCTGATAAATATAATGGATCCACTCCTGATAAATATAATGGATCCACTCCTGATAAATATAATGGATCCACTCCTGATAAATATAATGGATCCACTGCTGATAAATATAATGGATCCACTGCTGATAAATATAATGGATCCACTCCTGATAAATATAATGGATCCACTCCTGATAAATATAATGGATCCACTCCTGATAAATATAATGGATCCACTCCTGATAAATATAATGGATCCACTCCTGATAAATATAATGGATCCACTCCTGATAAATATAATGGATCCACTCCTGATAAATATAATGGATCCACTCCTGATAAATATAATGGATCCACTCCTGATAAATATAATGGATCCACTCCTGATAAATGCAGTGGATCCACTCCTTATAAATATAATGGATCCACTCCTGATAAATATAATGGATCCACTCCTGATAAATATAATGGATCCACTCCTGATAAATATAATGGATCCACTCCTGATAAATATAATGGATCCACTCCTGATAAATATAATGGATCCACTCCTGATAAATATAATGGATACACTGCTGATAAATATAATGGATCCACTCCTGATAAATATAATGGATCCACTGCTGATAAATATAATGGATCCACTCCTGATAAATATAATGGATCCACTCCTGATAAATGCAGTGGATCCACTCCTGATAAATATAATGGATCCACTGCTGATAAATATAATGGATCCACTCCTGATAAATGCAGTGGATCCACTCCTGATAAATATAATGGATCCACTCCTGATAAATATAATGGATCCACTGCTGATAAATATAATGGATCCACTCCTGATAAATATAATGGATCCACTCCTGATAAATACAATGGATCCACTCCTGATAAATATAATGGATCCACTGCTGATAAATATAATGGATCCACTCCTGATAAATATAATGGATCCACTCCTGATGAAAATAATGGATCCACTCCCGATAAATATAATGGATCCACTCCTGATAAATATAAAAGTTTGGGACTGTCTATAGCAGCACATGCGGATAATTTTTTGAATAAGTCAAAATAATGTGTTTTGAAAGGGACTTATGAACTGCAATTTAACAGATTTTGTACTTATCTGATATGCATTTATAAGGATGCTGCTTTATTTTCAGATTCAATCTGTCAACCAGAATAGAGTTTTATCTTCTATTAGTTTTTCTTTATCATGTCCCTTGCAATGCGCTGACACTGTTTCAGCATAGTTCTCAATAATCAAATGATAATTGAATTAAGGGTAGCATCACTTGTTTGGGTTGGTAACTTGCAACCCAGATGTCTTAAAAGTGTATTAAGTAGTTCATCATGGTTTTAAGTTCTATTTACTGGGAACAGCTAATGGCCATGAAAGCAGATATGTTTAGGTCACATTCAATTGTCAATTTACTAGTGATTTTTAAAATGATTTTAAAACATGAGATTAGTTTAATGCAACTCAGTCAAATAATTGAAATGAACTGGACTGAACTGTGTGTAGTAAACTGTCCACCAGCATAACGCCTCCGGGTTTCAGCCTTTGGTCCATAGGCTGCAACCAAAGAAGTCAGACCACAGTTTCCGTCTGTTGGGACACTTGTTTTAGATTTCACAATGAATAATTAAAACAAGAATAGCTTAAAAAAAGATATGTTTTTGTTTCTTGGGTTTTAAATATAACTATTTCAATCTTAATGAGCAAATAAAATAAAAATGTATACAACAAACTAAGTGTTCTCCTTTAAAATACCTCTCAGAAACTAACTTCACTATTTTGATTTAAAACCTTAGTAACACTTTACTTAAAGAAATTATAACACCCGATGATGCATTTATAATGTGTTATAAAACTTATCATAAGCATTTACGATTCCCTTATAATATGTTACTATAATCTCATAGTTATCAAAACATCATACCTCTGTGTCTCACCATCTCTCTGCAGCTACGCTTTACCCAATAAACCCTACAATTATCCTTTAATTCAGGCTTTAGAGAGAGAGGCGAACACAATACAGGCAGACTGTAATCCGTGATTGCCAAGATCAATGGGTCTATTGTGTGGGATGAATATGGGTAGTGTGAGGAGGGGAACACTGAGTGAATATGGAGAGTGTGAGGAGGGTAACACTGAGTGAATATGGGGAGTGTGAGGAGGGGAACACTGAGTGAATATGGAGAGTGTGAGGAGGGGAACACTGAGTGAATATGGAGAGTGTGAGGAGGGAACACCGAGTGAATATGGGGAGTGTGAGGAGGGGAACACTGAGTGAATATGAGGAGTGGAAGGAGGGAACACTGAGTGCATATGGGGAGTGTGAGGAGGGGAACACTGAGTGAATATGGGGAGTGTGAGGAGGGTAACACTGAGTGAATATGGAGAGTGTGAGGAGGGAACACCGAGTGAATATGGGGAGTGTGAGGAGGGGAACACTGAGTGAATATGGGGAGTGTGAGGGAACACTGAGTGAATATGGGGAGTGGAAGGAGGGAACACTGAGTGCATATGAGGAGTGTGAGGAGGGGAACACTGAGTGAATATGGGGAGTGTGAGGAGGGGAACACTGAGTGAATATGGGGAGTGTGAGGAGGGGAACACTGAGTGAATATGGGGAGTGTAAGGAGTGGAACACTGAGTGAATATGGGGAGTGGGAGGAGGGTAACACTGAGTAAATATGGGGAGTGGAAGGAGGGAACACTGAGTGAATATGGGGAGTGTGAGGAGGGGAACACTGAGTGAATATGGGGAGTGTGAGGAGGGGAACACTGAGTGAATATGGGGAGTGTGAGGAGTGGAACACTGAGTGAATATGGGGAGTGTGAGGAGGGTAACACTGAGTAAATATAGGGAGTGGAAGGAGGGAACACTGAGTGAATATGGGGAGTGTGAGGAGGGGAACACTGAGTGAATATGGGGAGTGTGAGGAGGGGAACACTGAGTGAATATGGGGTGTGTGAGGGAACACTAAGTGAATATGGGGAGTGTAAGGAGTGGAACACTGAGTGAATATGGGGAGTGTGAGGAGGGAACACTGAGTGAATATGGGTAGTGTGAGGAGGGGAACACTGAGTGAATATGGGGAGTGTAAGGAGTGGAACACTGAGTGAATATGGGGAGTGGGAGGAGGGTAACACTGAGTAAATATGGGGAGTGGAAGGAGGGAACACTGAGTGAATATGGGGAGTGTGAGGAGGGGAACACTGAGTGAATATGGGGAGTGTGAGGAGGGGAACACTGAGTGAATATGGGGAGTGTGAGGAGTGGAACACTGAGTGAATATGGGGAGTGTGAGGAGGGTAACACTGAGTAAATATAGGGAGTGGAAGGAGGGAACACTGAGTGAATATGGGGAGTGTGAGGAGGGGAACACTGAGTGAATATGGGGAGTGTGAGGAGGGGAACACTGAGTGAATATGGGGAGTGTGAGGAGTGGAACACTGAGTGAATATGGGGAGTGTGAGGAGGGTAACACTGCGTGAATATGGGGAGTGTGAGGAGGGGAACACTGAGTGAATATGGAGAGTGGAGGAGGGTGTGAATATGGGGAGTGTGAGGAGGGAACACTGAGTGAATATGGGGAGTGTGAGGGAACACTGAGTGAATATGGGGAGTGGAAGGAGGGAACACTGAGTGCATATGGGGAGTGTGAGGAGGGGAACACTGAGTGAATATGGGGAGTGTGAGGAGGGGAACACTGAGTGAATATGGGGAGTGTGAGGAGGGAAACACTGAGTGAATATGGGGAGTGTGAGGAGGGTAACACTGAGTGAATATGGGGAGTGTGAGGAGGGGAACACTGAGTGAATATGGAGAGTGTGAGGAGGGGAACACTGAGTGAATATGGAGAGTGTGAGGAGGGAACACTGAGTGAATATGGGGAGTGTGGGAACACTGAGTGAATATGAGGAGTGGAAGGAGGGAACACTGAGTGCATATGGGGAGTGTGAGGAGGGGAACACTGAGTGAATATGGGGAGTGTGAGGAGGGTAACACTGAGTGAATATGGAGAGTGTGAGGAGGGAACACCGAGTGAATATAGTGTGAGGAGGGGAACACTGAGTGAATATGGGGAGTGTGAGGGAACACTGAGTGAATATGGGGAGTGGAAGGAGGGAACACTGAGTGCATATGAGGAGTGTGAGGAGGGGAACACTGAGTGAATATGGGGAGTGTGAGGAGGGGAACACTGAGTGAATATGGGGAGTGTGAGGAGGGGAACACTGAGTGAATATGGGGAGTGTAAGTGTGGAACACTGAGTGAATATGGGGAGTGGGAGGAGGGTAACACTGAGTAAATATGGGGAGTGGAAGGAGGGAACACTGAATATGGGGAGTGTGAGGAGGGGAACACTGAGTGAATATGGGGAGTGTGAGGAGGGGAACACTGAGTGAATATGGGGAGTGGAGGAGTGGAACACTGAGTGAATATGGGGAGTGTGAGGAGGGTAACACTGAGTAAATATAGGGAGTGGAAGGAGGGAACACTGAGTGAATATGGGGAGTGTGAGGAGGGGAACACTGAGTGAATATGGGGAGTGTGAGGAGGGGAACACTGAGTGAATATGGGGTGTGTGAGGGAACACTAAGTGAATATGGGGAGTGTAAGGAGTGGAACACTGAGTGAATATGGGGAGTGTGAGGAGGGAACACTGAGTGAATATGGGTAGTGTGAGGAGGGGAACACTGAGTGAATATGGGGAGTGTAAGGAGTGGAACACTGAGTGAATATGGGGAGTGGGAGGAGGGTAACACTGAGTAAATATGGGGAGTGGAAGGAGGGAACACTGAGTGAATATGGGGAGTGTGA
Organism: Oncorhynchus keta; assembly: GCF_023373465.1. NCBI lineage: Eukaryota > Metazoa > Chordata > Actinopteri > Salmoniformes > Salmonidae > Oncorhynchus > Oncorhynchus keta. The sequence continues at coordinate 44,613,063 of NC_068441.1, read as the reverse complement.
GGAGGGGAACACTGAGTGAATATGGGGAGTGTGAGGAGGGGAACACTGAGTGAATATGGGGAGTGTGAGGAGTGGAACACTGAGTGAATATGGGGAGTGTGAGGAGGGTAACACTGAGTAAATATAGGGAGTGGAAGGAGGGAACACTGAGTGAATATGGGGAGTGTGAGGAGGGGAACACTGAGTGAATATGGGGAGTGTGAGGAGGGGAACACTGAGTGAATATGGGGAGTGTGAGGAGTGGAACACTGAGTGAATATGGGGAGTGTGAGGAGGGTAACACTGCGTGAATATGGGGAGTGTGAGGAGGGGAACACTGAGTGAATATGGAGAGTGTGAGGAGGGAACACCGAGTGAATATGGGGAGTGTGAGGAGGGGAACACTGAGTGAATATGGGGAGTGTGAGGGAACACTGAGTGAATATGGGGAGTGGAAGGAGGGAACACTGAGTGCATATGGGGAGTGTGAGGAGGGGAACACTGAGTGAATATGGGGAGTGTGAGGAGGGGAACACTGAGTGAATATGGGGAGTGTGAGGAGGGAAACACTGAGTGAATATGGGGAGTGTGAGGAGGGGAACACTGAGTGAATATGGGGAGTGTGAGGAGGGGAACTCTGAGTGAATATGGGGAGTGTGAGGAGTGGAACACTGAGTGAATATGGGGAGTGTAAGGAGGGAACACTGAGTGAATATGGGGATTGTAAGGAGGAAACACTGAGTGAATATGGGGAGTGGAAGGAGGGAACACTGAGTGAATATGGGGTGTGTGAGGGAACACTAAGTGAATATGGGGAGTGTAAGGAGTGGAACACTGAGTGAATATGGGGAGTGTGAGGAGGGAACACTGAGTGAATATGGGGAGTGTAAGGAGGGAACACTGAGTGAATATGGGGAGTGTAAGGAGGAAACACTGAGTGAATATGGGGAGTGGAAGGAGGGAACACTGAGTGAATATGGGGTGTGTGAGGGAACACTAAGTGCATATGGGGAGTGTAAGGAGTGGAACACTGAGTGAATATGGGGAGTGTGAGGAGGGAACACTGAGTGAATATGGGTAGTGTGAGGAGGGGAACACTGAGTGAATATGGGGAGTGTAAGGAGTGGAACACTGAGTGAATATGGGGAGTGTGAGGAGGGTAACACTGAGTAAATATGGGGAGTGGAAGGAGGGAACACTGAGTGAATATGGGGAGTGTGAGGAGGGGAACACTGAGTGAATATGGGGAGTGTGAGGAGGGGAACACTGAGTGAATATGGGGAGTGTGAGGAGGGGAACACTGAGTGAATATAGGGAGTGTGAGGAATGGAACACTGAGTGAATATGGGGAGTGTAAGGAGGGGAACACTGAGTGAATATGGGGAGTGTAAGGATTGGAACACTGAGTGAATATGGGGAGTGTGAGGAGGGGAACACTGAGTGAATATGGGGAGTGTGAGGAGTGGAACACTGAGTGAATATGGGGAGTGTGAGGAGTGGAACACTGAGTGAATATGGGGAGTGTGAGGAGTGGAACACTGAGTGAATATGGGGAGTGTGAGGAGTGGAACACTGAGTGAATATGGGGAGTGTGAGGAGTTGAACACTGAGTGAATATGGGGAGTGTGAGGAGGGGAACACTGAGTGAATATGGGGAGTGTGAGGAGTGGAACACTGAGTGAATATTCTGAAATGAAGAAAGGGAGATTTGAGGGAGATGGTGGGTCTCATTGGCTCTGCTTGACCAGTTTGTGAAGAGGCTTCGGGTAACACTATCCACACACACACACACACACACACACACACACACACACACACACACACACACACACACACACACACACACACACACACACACACACACACACACACACACACACACACACACACACACACACACAGACACAGACACAGACACAGACACACCCACACACACATACAATTCTTTTAAACCCTAGGGAGCACCCTGGGAGGCCTGCGGCGTTCCAACTCTCAAGTGTGTGTGTCTCCTCTCCCAGCTAAACCCCTGGTCTGTCAGCAGACAACAGCTGTCCCTCTGGCTATCGCCACACTCTTTATTTCATTTAGAGCTGCACACATGGAGGCATTCACACACGACCAAACATACACACACACACAAAAAAACCATGCTGTTGCGTTCAACCAGCTCCCACTGCTGTTGTGTAGCTAGGTTCTGTACCTTTACTCTTTCACAATTTCCAATAGAAGGAAGCTCCGGAATTGAGGATATTCACATATTCTACTCTGCATCATACATTTTGACCTAGTTAACAATATTATATACAATAGTATATATGATTAGTTTATATAGCTGTCATTGACACCTAGCTAACATACAATGTTATATACAATAGTATACATGATTTGTTCATATAGCTGTCATTGACATCTGTGTTATTACATTGAGTTTCAATGGACTGTTGGGATTTGGGATTTGGCACATTCAGATTTTAAAATTAAACTAATGAATTTTCCCCAATTAGCAGTTACTATGAGCAGTTACTATGTGCAGTTACTATGAGCAGTTACTATGAGCAGTTACAATGTGCAGTTACTATGAGCAGTTACTATGTGCAGTTACTATGAGCAGTTACTATGTGCAGTTACTATGAGCAGTTACAATGTGCAGTTACTATGAGCAGTTACTATGTGCAGTTACTATGAGCAGTTACTATGTGCAGTTACTATGAGCAGTTACAATGTGCAGTTACTATGAGCTGTTACTATGAGCAGTTACTATGAGCAGTTACAATGTGCAGTTACTATGAGCAGTTACAATGTGCAGTTACTATGAGCAGTTACTATGAGCAGTTACAATGCGCAGTTACTATGAGCAGTTACAATGTGCAGTTACTATGATCAGTTACTATGGGCAGTTACTATGTGCAGTTACTATGTGCAGTTACTATGATCAGTTACTCCTAATGCTACTCCTAATGTGGTCATGTTCTGCCACGTCAAAGAAACTACAGGTAGATCATTCAGCCAGGCACTAATGCTGGCATGTCTTTGGGTAATGGCTGTATGTGTGTGTGTGTGTGTGTGTGTGTGTGTGTGTGTGTGTGTGTGTGTGTGTGTGTGTGTGTGTGTGTGTGTGTGTGTGTGTGCGTGTGCGTGTGCGTGCGTGCGTGCGTGCGTGCGTGCGTGCGTGCGTGTGTGTGTGTGTGTGTGCTGGGTAGCTCTGGACAGCTGCTACCAACTAGGGCGGGTGTTGTCATCGACTGTGTAGACGGAGGGGAAAGGGTGGATGGCAGAACTTTTTGTCCAAATGACTAACAAAGAGACTGGCTCAGTGTGTGTGTGTGTGTGAGTGTGTGTTTGTGTACCTACGTGCCTGCCTGCTTCCCTGCTTTTAAGCATGCATATATGCCTGACTGTGTATTTGTGTGCCTGTGTGTGTGTGACCACCACTCCCCTCCCCTCCCGTCCCTTTCCATCAGTAGACCAGATGTTTTACCTGGGAGCAGACCACCATCTGACTGGGGTCACCCACAGCTCTGGCCCATACCCGTTTTAAGGAGGCTTCCGGGAGGTCTGCAAGCTGTCCCTCTCCCTGACCCTTTCCTGGGGCACTGATTCTGGGCAAGAGAGGCTCTGATGGTAGGGGGGGGGCTGTTTTAGAATGGGGTACATTAGGGGTAGGTTGATTGCAAGAGAGTGAAGGAGAGACAGACACCAAGAGAGCCATGGTAGCGTGATTGAATGAAAGGGGGCTCGATTACAGGGGGTAAGGGGGGTGCAGCTGGCATAAAAGCAGGTTTGTTGCTCAGACTCTGTCAAGTGGAAAAGAAAAGGCCACCAAGTCTCTCAGCTAGTGTTACACATGCACGCACGCTCATGGACACACACACACACACACACACACCAAGTAGCAACAGGTACTGGAGGGAGGAACTATTGAGGAAATTGCCATTTTCTCTTTTCATTTGATTGTTACATTGGATTTAATTGGTTAATTTGTTGTTTTTAATTAACAAAGGAGCAGAGCCTAATTGCAGCTTGTTTTAACATTAATCTATGGGTTCATTACTTGAACTCTTTCTAGATTATTCCACTAAACACTTTCAATATTATTGGTGCGTTTCATGTTCTTTGTGAGTCTAGATATATGCTTCACTTAGGAATCTTTGGCTTTGTTTACACAGGCAGTCCAATTCTGATATTTTCCAACTAACTGGTCTTTTGACCAATCAGATCAGCTCTTTGGACAATAATTGTGCAAAAGAGAGCATCCTGTCTAAACGCAGCCTTGGATTCCTCACACATTTAGCCTGCCTTGTCATGCTCCGCTCAGCTGTATATGTGGTCATGTAGAACGGGTTTGCCAGAACAGGAGATGATCCTGAGCCATATGGATGGATGCCTATATGTGTTTTATGATTGGTGTATTCAGTCCCTGAGCTTGTCCTGATCATATCAATCAACAAACACATGAATCAATAAAAAACAGGACATTACTGACATTAAGACACTTTCATCTTTCTGGATGTATTCACCCACACCAAAAAATAACGCCTGTCTCAAAGCAGACTTACTAATTACACTGGCTAAGATTCCCTGGCCACTTTTTTGAAGATTGTTCACTTCTTGATCAACCAAGTTGTAATAGTAAAATAATGTTAATGACTTCTTAACGACTCACCTGGGGGGGAAAATTACAATGATTCAGGTTATTTTGAATTGAATCCTAGGAACAGGGATTAGGACTGGGGAAACTAGGAGATTCCAGGATTAAGTTTTCCTAGCTACAGCTCTAGGATCAGCTTCCCCTCCTCAAATCCTAACCTGAACCATTGGTGGGGGAAATACAACTGACCCAAGGTCAGTATCTAGGGGCTACCTCCTCCACTCCCAACTTAGGGGGGCTCGTGTTCTCTCAGTGTGTGTGTGTGTGTCCAGTGTTTTAGTGTTAATGAAATCCCTGGGCTCTGAGGTCATCCCTGTGTAGGAGTCCTTGCTCTCAGGAGCCCATTACTGGACTGTAATCAACCTCTCACATCTGCTCCCAGTCTCTGTCACACACACACACACACACACACACACACACACACACACACACACACACACACACACACACACACACACACACACACACACACAGCCACACTTATTTACAGCCACACACACAAAGGCTGCAGACACAGCACACACACACACACACACACAGTGTGGCAGCCAGTGATTTACGAGCCATGTGGTTCAAAGGCTGCAGACAGGGTGAAGCCGCAGGCTCTGTGTGGGACAGGCCCAGTGAGCGTGTGTGTAGCTGTGTGCGTGTGTGTGTTGTGTGTGTGTGTGTGTGTGTGTGTGTGTGTGTGTGTGTGTGTGTGTGTGTGTGTGTGTGTGTGTGTGTGTGTGTGTGTGTGTGTGTGTGTGTGTGTGTGTGTGCGTGCGAGGGAGCGAGTGCGTGTGAGTGAGTGCGTCTGTGTGTGTGTGTCCACAGAATTTAAACTGACTGTCCATGTGGAAAGTTGCCTTGTGTGGACAATAACGGTGGTATTCTCTTCTATTCTAGTCTCTATGTGGTTTGGCTATGCAGAGGTTGAGGGGATTGTTGGTTTATGACAGAGTTTTATGTGGTGTTTCAATGACAATACAGTGACTTGACTGTCCACTTTGTAAACTCTCTGTGGTTGTGTCGTCTCTGCTGAACATTACTTTATGGCTTGTACATGCCTCTAGTTAGGTATGTATGCCTAGTTCCTCCCTAATGTACTGCAGACTACCTAGATTATGCGGAATTGACGTATTACAAGATCTGTTTTCACGTAGGCCTATCTCTTTAATGTTCTGTACTGTTCATAGTGTTTCTTCTGTCTAACTGCGCTGTAGTTCTGTGCCAAAGGGCCGGAAGAAGGTCATAGAGGACATCACTAGCAGATGGCACGAACTTCCAGCAGGGAGTCATGTCAGGACTGCAATACTGAAGTCTTGTTCAGGGGCCTTTGTTGAGGAGAGAGCAGGGGGTCTGTCTGTGTGCGACAGTGTATTCAGTCCCCCCAGGCAGTCATTGGGGCAGAACTTAGGGTTCCAGGTGGAGGTCCATATGGTGTCATTATGAGGTAGTCAGTCACCGTAATGCATGTCACATGCAGCCGTTATGTTGTAGGGAGAGGTCAGCTCATTTAGAGGTCATTTCCATTGTGCAACTTGCCTGTCATCCAACACACATAGACGCACAGACGACACATATGCGTAGAAACACACACAGGTTTTTCAGAGTAGACTACATGCATTATAGTATTGTAAGTACAGTACCTAACACTGTACATAGACAGACATTTTTTAAACAAAAGAAGACACACTTCATTTAATCAGGCAAAGAAAAACATCCAACCATTGTCATTCCAAACCTCAGAGAGAGAGATATATGTATGATGCAACATGTCCTACAGTACTGCAGAATCCGATACCCGTGAAAAAAAGCCAGCTCTTGCAAAAGTCTGCAGGTGAACCGAGGCCGACTGAGGCCGATGGGGCCATGGCCCTGTTGAGGTTTGTTTTAGCTTGGGTTTCAACTGGAACCGGACAGATCTCCCTGTGTTCCCATGCCCTTTGGCTCCGTCGCTGGGCTCCGTCGCTGGGCTCCGCTGGACTCTACCAGGAAGCGCCCTGCGCATCACAGGGACGAGAGGGGAAGTCCAGGGGCTCGAACTGGGCGCTCCTGGTTCCCATGTTCAGTTCCCCGCTGCCGTGGTCAGTCTGCCTCATAGTGCATACCGCTTAGTGTTATATCGCCTTTGTACAGCCGTGAGTCAACAAGTGGGTTTTCCTTGTATGGTGTGGTGGGATTACTCTTATGTGTCAGCTGACTGGGAGAGGTCAGTGTGGCCTTGTGATTCGCTGGTGAGGCTTTTCATTTCCGGTTATTATTTCATGTCGATTGTTTAGCTGATGTTTATTGAGAAATGATATGACACAATATTAGATAATAATAACTTAGCCGGCTCTAATTAGGTTTTAAGAATTCAATTCATACAAGTACCATTATGAACCATTTGCTACCAGGTAGATTGATACAAATTATGTTGATTTATTTGAAGCACCAGAAAGTACACATTGTTACCAGCTACCTTCTCAGTAAATACCAGGAAGATACCAGGTGAAACGGGGCTGTAAACTAAAGCGGCACCGTTTTTAATATTTTGCTCCAGTGTGTCCATCCGACCTTGCGTCTGTCCACTGACGTCACACTGCTGACTGCCTATACGTCGCCCCGGCTCCCCGACACTTTTAATGTCCGACCGTGTTTATGTTTCCCTTTCGGTCATTAACACAGGAATAGAAGTGGTTTTTCGAGTCCTTTGGCCCCTCCACAGTAGGAATACTATTATTTACTATGAAAACAGCCCGTGCTGCAATGACTCACGTCGCCGTGTTTGGAGAAGCTGGGAGGTCGGCTGCCTCGGCTGGAGTTGCCATAACATGTGATTCATCATTATGTGCAATGTATCTGTCAAAAGAATTGTTGTTAATTGAAATGGCTTGTGACTGACACATAAGAGGACCGGATTCTCAGGAGTCAGGTTTTATGGCTAATCCACTCATTTTGGAGAGCTGTAGATGTACAGACGGACTTTTGTTTGTCATGTCTGCTATTCAACATTGGGCTTCACAACCTAACTCTCATCCTCTTTCAAATGTTCTAGTTAAAGAGTTCTCTTTTCCCCTCTCTCTCTTTCTCTGTTGCAGTTGCTAATATCCCTCTTGCGCCTATCTGTCATGTCTCTCCTCTGTCTCTGTCAGTCTGATGTCAGTGTTGAGGACACAGGTCAGGCAGTAGGGTTCTGCATGAGCAGATTGAGGTGCCCTGAAGGCACAGAGCACACTGTCAACATCAGAGGGATAGAGAGAGCTGTTACCTTTTTCCTTCAACCATGACGAACCCATACTCTCAACTTTACTCTCTCTTACTATCAACCTTACTGTCAACCTTACTCTCAACTTTACTCTGTCTTACTCTCAACTTTACTCTCTCTTACTCTCAACCTTACTGTCAACCTTGCTCTCAACTTTACTGTCAAACTTACTGTCAACCTTACTCTCAACCTTACTGTCAAACTTGCTGTCAACCTTACTCTCAACTTTACTCTCTCTTACTCTCAACCTTACTGTCAAACTTACTCTCCCTTACTGTCAATCTTACTGTCAACCTTACTCTCAACTTTACTCTATATTACTCTTAACCTTACTGTCAACCTTTCTGTCAAACTTACTCTCAACTTTACACTCTCTTACTCTCAACCTTACTGTGAACCTTACTCTCAACTTTACTCTCTCTTACTCTCAACCTTACTGTCAACCTTACTGTCAACCTTCCTCTCCCTTACTGTCAATCTTACTATCTCTCTTACTGTCAACCTTACTGTCAACCTTACTCTCCCTTACTGTCAACCTTACTCTCCCTTACTGTCAACCTTACTCTCTCTAACTGTCAACCTTACTGTCAACATTACTCTCCCTTGCTCTCTCTTACGCTCAACCTTAATGTCAACCTTCCTATCCCGTACTGTCAACCTTACTCTCCCTTGCTCTCTCTTACACTCAACCTTACTGTCAACCTTCCTCAACCTTACTGTCAACCTTCCTCTCCCTTACTGTCAACCTTGCTCTCTCTTACTGTCAACCATACTGTCAACCTTACTGTCAACCTTACTCTCCTTTACTGTCAACCGTGCTCTCCCTTACTGTCAGGCTTACTCTCTCTTACTGTCAAACTTACTGTCAACCTTCCTCTCCCTTACTCTCTCTTACTCTCAACCTTACTCTCCCTTACTTTCAACCATACTCTCTCTTACTGTCAACCTTTCTCTCCCTTACTCTCAACCTTACTCTCTGTTACTGTCAACCTTACTCTCTCTTACTGTCAACCTTACTCTCTATCAACCGTTACTTATTCTCATGTAAATCTGAGAAGTGGTTCACACCTTATTTTGTGTTTCTAAGACGCTCAATTGGCACAGCAATTTCCTTGTCAGGACTATTTACCTATGTTGAAAGTTGCAAACAAACACACATTTGCTCATGGACTTGTCAGTACAATAGCACTATTGTGTTGAATTTCTTGATCAATTGAAAGTCTATTAACTCAATGACCACAAACTGGTTGAACAGTTCTTAGTCCTATGTACCAATTGAGATACAGTTGAAGTCAGAAGTTTCCAAACACTTATGTTGGAGTCATTAAAACTTGTTTTTCAACCACTCCACAAATGTCTTGTTAACAAACTATAGTTTTGGCAAGTCGGTTATGACATCTACTTTGTGCATGACACAACTCATTTTTCCAACAATTGTTTGCAGACAGACTGTTTCACTTATAATTCACTGTATCACAATACCAGTGGGTCAGAAGTTTACATACTAAATTGATTGTGCCTTTAAACAACAAAATTCCAGAAAATGATGTTATGGCTTTAGAAGCTTCTGATAGGCTAATTGACATAATTTGAGTCAATTGGAGGTGTACTTGTGGATGTATTTCAAGGCCTACCTTCAAACTCAGTGCCTCTTCGCTTGACATCATGGGAAAATCAAAAGAAATCAGCCAAGACCTCATAAAAGAATTGTAGACTTCCACAAGTCTGGTTCATCCTTGGGAGCAATTTCCAAACGCCTGAAGGTACCAAGTTCATCTGTACAAACAATAGTATGCAAGTATAAACACCATGGGACCACGCAGACGTCATACCGCTCAGGAAGGAGACGCGTTCTCCTAGAGATGAACGTACTTTGGTGCGAAAAGTGCAAATCAATCCCAGAACAACAGCAAAGAACCTTGTGCTGGAGGAAACCGGTACAAGAGTATCTATATCCACAGTAAAACGAGTCCTATATCAACATAACCTGAAAGGCCGTTCAGCAAGGAAGAAAGACACTGCTCCAAAACCGCCATTAAAAAAAACAGACTACTGCAAATGGGAACAAAGATCATACCTTTTGGACAAATGTCCTCTGATCTGATGAAATAAAAATAGAACTGTTTGGCCATAATGACCATCGTTATGTTTGTAGGAAAAAGGGGGAGGCTTGCAAGCCGAAGAACACCATCCCAACCGTGAAGCACGGGGGTGGCAGCATCATGTTGTGGGGGGCTTTGCTGCAGTAGGGACTGGTGCACTTCACAAAATAGATGGCATCATGAGGCAGGAAAAGTATGTGGATATATTGAAGCAACAGCTCAAGACATCAGTCAGGAAGTTAAAGCTTGGTTGCAAATTAGTCTTCCAAATGGACAATGACCCCAAGCATACTTCCAAAGTTGTGGCAAAATGGCTTAAAGACAACAAAGTCAAGATATTGGAGTGGCCATCACAATGCCCTGACCTCAATCATATAGAAAATGTATGGGCAGAACTGAAAATGCATGTGCGAGTAAGGAGGCCTACAAACCTGACTCAGTTACACCAGCTCTGTCAGGAGGAATGGGCCAGAATTCACCCAACTTATTGTGGGAAGCTTGTGGAAGGCTACCCAAAATGTTTGACCCAAGTTAAACAATTTAAAAGCAACGCTACAAAATATTAATTGAGTGTATGTAAACTTCTGACGCACTGGGAATGTGGTGAAAGAAATAAAAGCTGAAATAAATCACTCCCTCTACTATTATTCTGACATTTCACATTGTTAAAATAAAGTGCTGATCCTAACTGACCTAAGACAGGGACTTTTACTAGGATTAAATGTCAGGATTTGTGAAAACTGAGTTTAAATGTATTTGGCTGAGGTGTATGTAAACCTCCGACTTCAAATGTATGTGTCTACATGGATATGTGTCAGCGTATGTAATTGCTATGTAAATAAACCCTTTTTAAGCCACTGTAAAGTCGGTATGAAACTTAAGGGGAAAAGTGACCAGCGTTCTGTTATATTTACAGTCGCATAGTATGTCAAATACATGCAGGAGAATGACTGAAGACACGTTGGAGCTACTCTGTCATGAAGTTAGCATGTCATCACATGTTGAAGTTAGGTCATTCAATCTTCTTGAGCCACAAGATGAGATCATGTTCAAATGAATATGCAGTGCGTTTCTTTTTGTTTGAGACTCTGTTTATCTGTTTGTTTTTCTTACCAAGGAAACCTGGATACTGGTTTTGATTGAGCAGTTGTTAGAAACACAGAGTACATGGTCAGCATATGGTTTGTTTTGCTTATGTCCCCTTTTGAGATTCTCATTGAACAGTAGTCTGAAAGAGGTAGAGAGAGAGACAAAATAGAGAAAAGAGAAATAAAAAGAGAGCGAGAAAGCGATTGATAGATAAAAAGACAGAGAGAGAGCGAGAGAGACAAAGAGAGAGAGAGAGAGCGAGGGAGAGAGAGAGAGAGGGAGAGAGATAGGGTGAGAGAGAGAGAGAGGGAGAGGGTGAGAGAGAGAGTAACAGTAGGTCTTGGGGTCTACTGAGTAGAAAGAGATACACTCCAGGGACAACTTCCTGTGTTTGGAATGATGAATGTTGGTATTGACCTTGTGACCCCTGACCCACTGACCTTTGACTTCCTCCTTTCTCTCTCATTCTTTTTCTCTCTCTCTCTCTCTCTCTATCGCTCTCTTTCTGTCTCTCTAACTCTCTCGATCTCTCTATCACTCTATTTATCTCTCTCTCTCTCTTTCTCCCTGCCCTCTCTCTCATTCTCTGTCTCTCCTTTGCTCTCTCACAGACTCTCATTCTCATCTATTGGAAGCCATTTTAATGTCTATTTGTTTTAGTTTATTGCACATGTATATTAAGGGTTATGCAATAGTTGCAATGATTCATTCTGCTGAACTGAATCTGGATATATTGGTGCTTCGTGTTTATTGGCATTTCACATCAATGTTACAGTATGCCTGAGTTGACTTAGTTTATATATGCTTCTAGGTCACAAACAACTCTGTTCTGTGTGATTACGCGGTTAACTTGGCCTAGTTTACTTCTCCCAAGTCATGTTGATGTGATGTACAGTACGGGTGCCAAAAAGGTGCCGAGACAGAGATAAGCAGAGAAGTGGGGCATTCTTCAGTGCTTTCCCAGGAAACTATGGAATCTGTCAAGTTCTTACTAACAAACAGCCATTCTGACTGCTGAGGAAGAAGAAACTTACAGCAGGCATTTGACAGTGGCATCACTAATGGTGCATCCTTATATAAACCTTTCTTCGACTTGTAGCATGTCTGTCTGTCCGTCTGTCTCTCTGTCTGTCAGGAAGTCAATTCGTTCCAAAACCCAAATCACTTTGTTAACATTCCGAGTAGGTTAATTATCCACTCCCTCTTTTAACCGAAATATGAGTTCTGTTCAAACATCCAAGCAAGTCAGTGCCCGAGGCATGTTGCTATCTGTCAATCCCCTACATACTTCTGATTCTTATTCACTATTGTTTTCACAGGAAAGCTGACGGCGAGGACCTTGAGTGACTGTGTCTTACCAGGGAAGAAAACACTCTCTCCAGAGTCAAGTAACAGTGAAGACATTTACAACATATATTTTCCCTTGAAGAAACAACAGGGGCCTCATTTATCAACCGTTCGTAAATATCTTACTCAATTCTCAATACGTGGACATTATAAGATTTCCATGCGCAGCAAATGATTGGGATTTATCAAACTGTTGCACGCAAAATATATGCATGTTTTCATTGATAAATCAGAGCCATACTACAGTATATTTGTGGGCTCGCGAACTAGCGCTAAAACCCTGCCTGGAAAACACCCTCCATCCACATTTATGGTAATAAAAATGTCATCATTTGCTGAATGATTTGGAAATGTTGGAACTGGGCGATGATAGTTACTAAAAGAAATCGCAAAAGCAAATTTGATTACATTTCTGTAGAGGTGAGGGCAGAATTTGTAAATCTTTTTTTTAAATAAAAAAACGCATTGTTTTTTCAAACAATTTAAAAGTAAATGCTATATCCCACACTTCTATGCAAAAGACAAATTCTTGGTCAATATTTAATTTATCAATAGATGATTATGTTTCTATCTCATGCCTTGGTATAGGCTCTGAGATGAAATAAGTTAGGCCATGATGTCTCGCTTCAATCGCACAGCAAATAATGTAGCCTATCCAGACTGTCACAGACTATCAAGGCTACCGGTCTATTTACTTTCAAGCATGGTTGGCTATTGAATGAGTGATGGATAAATGGTAGCATGCTTGTAGCATGCTTGGCTATTTGAATGAGAGATGGATAAATGGTAGCATGCTTGGCTATTGAATGAGTGATGGATACATGGTAGCATGCTTGGCTATTGAATGAGAGATGGATAAATGGTAGCATGCTTGGCTATAGAATGAGAGATGGATAATTGGTAGCATGCTTGGCTATTGAATGAGTGATGGATAAATGGTAGCATGCTTGGCTATTGAATGAGAGATGGATAAATGGTAGCATGCTTGGCTATTGAATGAGAGATGGATAAATGGTAGCATGCTTGGTTATTGAATGAGAGATGGATACATGGTAGCATGCTTGTAGCATGCTTGGCTATTGAATGAGCGATGGATAAATGGTAGCATGCTTGGCTATTGAATGAGAGATGGATAAATGGTAGCATGCTTGGCTATTGAATGAGAGATGGATAAATGGTAGCATGCTTGGCTATTGAATGAGAGATGGATACATGGTAGCATGCTTGGCTATTGAATGAGAGATGGATAAATGGTAGCATGCTTGGCTATTGAATGAGAGATGGATACATGGTAGCATGCTTGTAGCATGCTTGGCTATTGAATGAGCGATGGATAAATGGTAGCATGCTTGTAGCATGCTTGGCTATTTGAATGAGAGATGGATAAATGGTAGCATGCTTGGCTATTGAATGAGCGATGGATAAATGGTAGCATGCTTGGCTATTGAATGAGAGATGGATAAATGGTAGCATGCTTGGCTATTGAATGAGAGATGGATACATGGTAGCATGCTTGTAGCATGCTTGGCTATTGAATGAGCGATGGATAAATGGTAGCATGCTTGTAGCATGCTTGGCTATTTGAATGAGAGATGGATAAATGGTAGCATGCTTGGCTATTGAATGAGAGATGGATAAATGGTAGCATGCTTGTAGCATGCTTGGCTATTGAATGAGCGATGGATAAATGGTAGCATGCGTGGCTATTGAATGAGAGATGGATAAATGGTAGCATGCTTGGCTATTGAATGAGAGATGGAGAAATGGTAGCATGCTTGTAGCATGCTTGGCTATTGAATGAGCGATGGATAAATGGTAGCATGCTTGGTTATTGAATGAGAGATGAATAAATGGTAGCATGCTTGGCTATTGAATGAGAGATGGATAAATGGTAGCATGCTTGTAGCATGCTTGGCTATTGAATGAGCGATGGATAAATGGTAGCATGCTTGGTTATTGAATGAGAGATGGATAAATGGTAGCATGCTTGGCTATTGAATGAGAGATGGATAAATGGTAGCCTCATATTTGTTGTGTGTCACGCTCGTCGAAATGGGTAGACCAAGGCACAGCATGTGTAGAATTCCACATGTTTAATAAATAATAAACGCACCAAACAAAACAGAAGAAAAATTAAACTTGAAGCTAATAATATTGCAAACAGGCTACTATCCATAGTCAAGATCCCACAAAGCACAAAAAGGAAAATGGCTGCCTAAATATGATCCCCAACCAGAGACAACGATAAACAGCTGCCTCTGATTGGGAATCATACCAGGCCAACATAGATATATAATTACCTAGATGACCCACCCTAGTCACACCCCGACCTAACCAACATAGAGAATAACAGGCTCTCTATGGTCAGGGCGTGACATTGTGTAACAGAATAAACCAGTAATTTCAGAAAAGGAAAGACATGTCCTGCAAATTTGATTCAGATGTAGATCTACGGTATATAATAAAAGTTCAATAAATATATTAGATGATATGCTGCTAAGCAATCTACTGTATTTACCGACGGCAAATGCATGGTTTCTTTATCACTAGGCCAATGTTTTAATGTTCATATTAGCTTACCATTATTATAATTCCCATGCCTCAAACACCTCCATTTCCCCCAAAATAACAATATTTGCTTGCAATTCGATTGATCAGACACTGGAAGTTGTGCCCAATTCGATTGATCAGACACTGGAAGTTGTGCCCAATTCGATTGATCAGACACTGGAAGTTGTGCCCAATTCGATTGATCAGGCACTGGAAGTTGTGCCCAATTCGATTGATCAGACACTGGAAGTTGTGCCCAATTCGATTGATCAGGCACTGGAAGTTGTGCCCAATTCGATTGATCAGACACTGGAAGTTGTGCCCAATTCGATTGATCAGGCACTGGAAGTTGTGCCCAATTCGATTGATCAGACACTGGAAGTTGTGCCCAATTCGATTGATCAGGCACTGGAAGTTGTGCCCAATTCGATTGATCAGACACTGGAAGTTGTGCCCAATTCGATTGATCAGACACTGGAAGTTGTGCCCAATTCGATTGATCAGACACTGGAAGTTGTGCCCAATTCGATTGATCAGACACTGGAAGTTGTGCCCAATTCGATTGATCAGACACTGGAAGTTGTGCCCAATTCGATTGATCAGACACTGGAAGTTGTGCCCAATTCGATTGATCAGACACTGGAAGTTGTGCCCAATTCGATTGATCAGACACTGGAAGTTGTGCCCAATTCGATTGATCAGACACTGGAAGTTGTGCCCCCCGATTGATTGATCAGACACTGGAAGTTGTGCCCAATTCGATTGATCAGACACTGGAAGTTGTGCCCAATTCGATTGATCAGACACTGGAAGTTGTGCCCAATTCGATTGATCAGACACTGGAAGTTGTGCCCAATTCGTTTGATCAGACACTGGAAGTTGTGCCCAATTCGATTGATCAGGCACTGGAAGTTGTGCCCAATTCGATTGATCAGACACTGGAAGTTGTGCCCAATTCGATTGATCAGACACTGGAAGTTGTGCCCAATTCGATTGATCAGACACTGGAAGTCGTGCCCAATTCGATTGATCAGACACTGGAAGTCGTGCCCAATTCGATTGATCAGACACTGGAAGTTGTGCCCAATTCGATTGATCAGGCACTGGAAGTTGTGCCCAATTCGATTGATCAGACACTGGAAGTTGTGCCCAATTCGATTGATCAGACACTGGAAGTTGTGCCCAATTCGATTGATCAGACACTGGAAGTTGTGCCCAATTCGATTGATCAGACACTGGAAGTTGGGCCCAATTCGATTGATCAGACACTGGAAGTTGTGCCCAATTCGATTGATCAGGCACTGGAAGTTGTGCCCAATTCGATTGATCAGACACTGGAAGTTGTGCCCAATTCGATTGATCAGACACTGGAAGTTGTGCCCAATTCGATTGATCAGACACTGGAAGTTGTGCCCAATTCGATTGATCAGACACTGGAAGTTGTGCCCAATTCGATTGATCAGGCACTGGAAGTTGTGCCCAATTCGATTGATCAGACACTGGAAGTTGTGCCCAATTCGATTGATCAGACACTGGAAGTCGTGCCCAATTCGATTGATCAGACACTGGAAGTCGTGCCCAATTCGATTGATCAGACACTGGAAGTCGTGCCCAATTCGATTGATCAGGCACTGGAAGTTGTGCCCAATTCGATTGATCAGACACTGGAAGTTGTGCCCAATTCGATTGATCAGACACTGGAAGTTGTGCCCAATTCGATTGATCAGACACTGGAAGTTGGGCCCAATTCGATTGATCAGACACTGGAAGTTGTGCCCAATTCGATTGATCAGGCACACTCGATTGATCAGACACTGGAAGTTGTGCCCAATTCGATTGATCAGACACTGGAAGTTGTGCCCAATTCGATTGATCAGACACTGGAAGTTGTGCCCAATTCGATTGATCAGCACTGGAAGTTGTGCCCAATTCGATTGATCAGACACTGGAAGTTGTGCCCATTCGATTGATCAGACACTGGAAGTTGTGCCCAATTCGATTGATCAGACACTGGAAGTTGTGCCCAATTCGATTGATCAGACACTGGAAGTTGTGCCCAATTCGATTGATCAGACACTGGAAGTTGTGCCCAATTCGATTGATCAGGCACTGGAAGTTGTGCCCAATTCGATTGATCAGACACTGGAAGTTGTGCCCAATTCGATTGATCAGACACTGGAAGTTGTGCCCAATTCGATTGATCAGACACTGGAAGTTGTGCCCAATTCGATTGATCAGACACTGGAAGTTGGGCCCAATTCGATTGATCAGACACTGGAAGTTGTGCCCATGCTGGTTTGAGATTTACGTGGACATACGCACACTTTCCCGTCAAGTTCAGAACTAATCAATACCATCCTTTGTGGGGAAAGTTGCACGTAAGGTTTAGAGTATTTTTTGTGAGAACCCACCTTTATAAATGAGGCCCCAGATCTCTTATTTAACTTACAATCAAATTTCATTCTATTGTATTATGGTTAAGTATTGGAATTTTATAAAGCCTTATATCACTGTGAAATCATATCTCATCATATTTATTGCAATTCTAATTTCTCAATGAAATATAATTGATATTGGTATTTATACATTTCTCTGTTCTCTCGTGTATTTTTCCCTCTAGGGCCTCTAAGACTCCATATCAAACTCTTACTTTATCTGCAAGTGAGTGTTGATGACATCTTTAGGCATAGCACAGCATAGCAATGCATAGCATACCATAGCAAAGCATCGCAGAGCATAGCATGCCATAGCAAAGCATAGCATAGCATAGCATTGCAACGCATAGCATCACAAATCATAGAATAGCATAGCAAAGCATAGCATCGCAAATAATAGCATAGCATACCATAGCAAAGCATAGCATCGCAAAGCATAGAATAGCATAGCAAAGCATAGCGTAGCAAACGGATAGCATAGCATAAGCTCAGCAGCCAACATTCTCAAAAACTAGGCAATTTGTACAATAAATATAGTCCCCACGTTGCTTACCAACTTTACTTCCTCCTCCCAGATCAACTGATCTGAGAGCTGTCATGTCGGCGTACGGACAGCCCCAGTACAGCCCCGGCCTCCAGCCTGCGGGACCCTACCCACCATACACTCACCATGCCCAGGGTTACGGCATGCCCTCCTACAGTGAGTACAGGCATTTCCTTCAATACGGGGGTGAAGAGGGGAGATAGGACCTTGAAAGTTGTAAAGCTTCTAAGGCAGCATGAATAGGTATCGTGAATAGGTATCGTGAATAGGTATTGTGAATGGGTATCGTGAACAGGTATTGTGAATAGGTATCGTGAATAGGTATCGTGAATAGGTATCGTGAATAGGTATCGTGAATAGGTATCGTGAACAGGTATCGTGAACAGGTATCGTGAATAGGTATCGTGAATAGGTATCGTGAATAGGTATCGTGAACAGGTATCGTGAATAGGTATCGTGAATAGGTATCGTGAATAGGTATCGTGAATAGGTATCGTGAATAGGTATCGTGAATAGGTATCGTGAATAGGTATCGTGAATAGGTATCGTGAATAGGTATCGTGAATAGGTATCGTGAATAGGTATCGTGAATAGGTATCGTGAATAGGTATCGTGAATAGGTATCGTGAATAGGTATCGTGAATAGGTATCGTGAATAGGTATCGTGAATAGGTATCGTGAACAGGTATCGTGAATAGGTATCGTGAATAGGTATCGTGAACAGGTATCGTGAATAGGTATCGTGAATAGGTATCGTGAATAGGTATCGTGAATAGGAATCAAATTGTATTTAATTTGATTTGTCACATGCTTAAACTAACAGAGAAATGCTTAGTTACAGGCCCATCCCAACAATGCAGAATGAAAAAATAAATACAAAATAATCAATAATATTAAAAATAATAACATCCCTTAAAATAAAATAAAATAATAATAATAACACAATGAATAAATACACAGTGAGTAACAATAACTCAGCTATATACTGTACACTGTGTACCAGTACATATGTACATATAGGTAGGGATGAAGTGACTAGGCAACAGGATAGATAGTAAACAGTAGCAGCAGCGAATGTGATGAGTCAAAAGGTGTAACAACTCCACATGCATTTACACCAGGGCCTCAAACTAGAGGCCTGCAGGCTGTGTGCAACACATCCCTCACATGCATTTACACCAGGGCCTCAAACTAGAGGCCTGCAGGCTGTGTGCAACACATTCCTCACATGCATTTACACCAGGGCCTCAAACTAGAGGCCTGCAGGCTGTGTGCAACACATTCCTCACATGCATTTACATCAGGGCCTCAAACTAGAGGCCTGCAGGCTGTGTGCAACACATTCCTCACATGCATTTACACCAGGGCCTCAAACTAGAGGCCTGCAGGCTGTGTGCAACACATTCCTCACATGCATTTACACCAGGGCCTCAAACTAGAGGCCTGCAGGCTGTGTGCAACACATTCCTCACATGCATTTACACCAGGGCCTCAAACTAGAGGCCTGCAGGCTGTGTGCAACACATCCCTCACATGCATTTACACCAGGGCCTCAAACTAGAGGCCTGCAGGCTGTGTGCAACACATTCCTCACATGCATTTACACCAGGGCCTCAAACTAGAGGCCTGCAGGCTGTGTGCAACACATCCCTCACATGCATTTACACCAGGGCCTCAAACTAGAGGCCTGCAGGCTGTGTGCAACACATCCCTCACATGCATTTACACCAGGGCCTCAAACTAGAGGCCTGCAGGCTGTGTGCAACACATCCCTCACATGCATTTACACCAGGGCCTCAAACTAGAGGCCTGCAGGCTGTGTGCAACACATTCCTCACATGCATTTACACCAGGGCCTCAAACTAGAGGCCTGCAGGCTGTGTGCAACACATCCCTCACATGCATTTACACCAGGGCCTCAAACTAGAGGCCTGCAGGCTGTGTGCAACACATCCCTCACATGCATTTACACCAGGGCCTCAAACTAGAGGCCTACAGGCTGTGTGCAACACATCCCTCACATGCATTTACACCAGGGCCTCAAACTAGAGGCCTGCAGGCTGTGTGCAACACATCCCTCACATGCATTTACACCAGGGCCTCAAACTAGAGGCCTACAGGCTGTGTGCAACACATCCCTCACATGCATTTACACCAGGGCCTCAAACTAGAGGCCTGCAGGCTGTGTGCAACACATTCCGCACATGCATTTACACCAGGGCCTCAAACTAGATCCAGTTTTCCAGCACGCCTCTCTGTAAAACCCAGTGTGACCAGTGTCAGTAACTGAATCCAGTGTGGATAATAATTATGTCTGTCGTTTCCTCTGCAGACATTAAGACAGAGGATGGCCTTAGCCTCTCTCCAGGACAGAACAGTCTCCTGAACTACTCAAACTACAGCAGCACTCCCCCCAGCCAGGCTCTCTATGGCTACTCTACACACGGTCAGTCACTCTCTCTTTCTCTAACACACACACACACACACACACACACACACACACACACACACACACACACACACACACACACACACACACACACACACACACACACACACACACACACACACACACACACACACACACAGTCAGTCTCCTCTGATCTCTCCACCTCTGGTCCTTTCTTTATGATCTCTCCTCCTCTCTCTCTCTCTATTTCTCTCTGATCTCTCCTCCTCCTCTCTTTATTTCTCTCTGATCTCTCCTCCTCCTCTCTCTCTCCTATTTCTCTCTGATCTCCTCCTCTCTCTTTATTTCTCTCTGATCTCTCTCCTCCTCCTCTCTCTCTGATCTCTCTCTCACTATTTCTCTCTGATCTCTCCTCCTCCTCTCTCTTTATTTCTCTCTGATCTCTCCTCCTCCTCCTCTCTCTTTATTTCTCTCTGATCTCTCCTCCTCCTCCTCTCTCTCTCTCTTATTTCTCTCTGATCTCTCTCACCTCTCCTCCTCCTCTCTATTTCTCTCTGATCTCTCTCTCCTCCTCCTCTCTCTATTTCTCTCTGATCTCTCTCCTCCTCTCTCTCTTCTATTTCTCTCTGATCTCTCCTCCTCCTCCTCTCTCTTTATTTCTCTCTGATCTCCTCCTCTCTCTCTCTCTATCTCTCTGATCTCTCCTCTCTCTCTCTATTTCTCTCTGATCTCTCCTCCTCCTCTCTCTCTCTCTCTCTCTCTTTCTCTCTGATCTCTCTCTCCTCTCTCTCTCTCTCTTCTATTTCTCTCTGATCTCTCCTCCTCTCTCTCTCTCTCTCTATTTCTCTCTGATCTCTCCTCCTCCTATCTCTCTATTTCTCTCTGATCCTCCTCCTCTCTCTCTATTCTCTCTCTCTCTATTTCTCTCTGATCTCTCCTCCTCTCTTTATTTCTCTCTGATCTCTCCTCCTCCTCTCTCTCTCTCTCTATTTCTCTCTGATCTCTCTCCTCCTCCTCTCTCTTTCTCTTTCTCTCTGATCTCTCTCCTCCTCTCTCTCTCTATTTCTCTCTGATCTCTCCTCCTCTCTCTCTCTCTATTTCTCTCTGATCTCTCCTCCTCCTCTCTCTCTCTCTATTTCTCTCTGATCTCTCCTCTCTCTATTTCTCTCTGATCTCTCCTCCTCCTCCTCTCTCTTTATTTCTCTCTGATCTCTCCTCCTCTCTATTTCTCTCTGATCTCTCCTCCTCTCTCTTTATTTCTCTCTGATCTCTCCTCCTCCTCTCTCTCTCTATTTCTCTCTGATCTCTCCTCCTCCTCTCTCTCTCTCTATTTCTCTCTGATCTCTCCTCCTCCTCTCTCTCTCTATTTCTCTCTGATCTCTCTCTCCTCCTCCTCCTCTCTATTTCTCTGATGATCTCCTCCTCTCTCTCTCTCTCTATTTCTCTCTGATCTCCTCCTCCTCCCTCTTTATTTCTCTCTGATCTCTGATCTCCTCCTCCTCTCTCTCTCTCTATTTCTCTCTGATCTCTCCCCCTCCTCCCTCTTTATTTCTCTCTTGATCTCTCCTCCTCCTCTCTCTCTCACTATTTCTCTCTGATCTCTCCTCTCTCTCCTCTCTTCTCTCTCTCTCTCTATTTCTCTCTGATCTCTCCTCTCTCTCTCTCTCTCTCTCTATTTCTCTCTGATCTCTCCTCCTCTTCTCTCTATCTCTCATTTCTGTCTGATCTCTCCTCCTCCTCCTCTGTCTCTATTTCTCTCTGATCTCCTCCTCCTCCTCTCTCTCTCTCTCTCTCTCTATTTCTCTCTCCTCTCTCCCTCTCTTTATTTCTCTCTGATCTCTCCTCCTCCTCTCTCTCTCTCTCTCTATTTCTCTCTGATCTCTCCTCCTCCTCCTCTCTCTTTATTTCTCTCTGATCTCTCTGATCTCTCCTCCTCTCTCTCTCTCTCTATTTCTCTCTGATCTCTCCTCCTCCTCTCTCTTTATTTCTCTCTGATCTCCTCCTCCTCTCTCTCTCTATTTCTCTCTGATCTCTCCTCCTCCTCTCTCTCTCTATTTCTCTCTGATCTCTCCTCCTCCTCCTCTCTCTCTCTTTTCTCTCTGATCTCTCTCCTCCTCCTCTCTCTCTCTCTATTTCTCTCTGATCTCTCCTCCTCCTCTCTCTTTATTTCTCTCTGATCTCTCCTCCTCCTCTCTCTCTCTATTTCTCTCTGATCTCTCCTCCTCTCTCTCTCTATTTCTCTCTATCTCTCCTCTCTCCTCTCTCTCCTCCTTTCTCTCTGATCTCTCTCCTCTCTCTCTCTATTTCTCTCTGATCTCTCCTCTCCTCCTCTCTCTCTATTTCTCTCTGATCTCTCCTCCTCTCTCTCTCTCTCTATTTCTCTCTGATCTCTCCTCCTCCTCTCTCTCTCTATTTCTCTCTGATCTCTCTCCTCCTCCTCTCTCTTCTATTTCTCTCTGATCTCTCCTCCTCCTCTCTCTCTATTTCTCTCTGATCTCTCCTCCTCCTCCTCTCTCTCTATTTCTCTCTGATCTCTCCTCCTCCTCTCTCTCTTTATTTCTCTCTGATCTCTCCTCCTCTCTCTCTCTCTATTTCTCTCTGATCTCTCCTCCTCCCTCTTCTATTTTCTCTCTCTCTCTCCTCCTCCTCTCTCTCTATTTCTCTCTGATCTCTCCTCCTCCTCCTCTCTCTCTTCTATTTCTCTCTGATCTCTCCTCCTCCTCCTCTCTCTATTATTTCTCTCTGATCTCTCCTCCTCCTCTCTCTCTCTATTTCTCTCTGATCTCTCCTCCTCCTCTCTCTCTCTATTTCTCTCTGATCTCTCCTCCTCTCTCTCTCTCTTATTTCTCTCTGATCTCTCCTCCTCTCTCTCTCTCTATTTCTGTCTGATCTCTCCTCCTCCTCTCTCTCTATTTCTCTCTGATCTCTCCTCCTCCTCTCTCTCTCTCTATTTCTCTCTGATCTCTCTGATCTCCTCCTCCTCTCTTTATTTCTCTCTGATCTCTCCTCCTCCTCTCTCTCTATTTCTCTCTGATCTCTCCTCCTCCTCCTCTCTCTTTATTTCTCTCTGATCTCTCCTCCTCTCTCTCTCTCTATTTCTCTCTGATCTCTCTCCTCCTCCTCTCTCTCTATTTCTCTCTGATCTCTCCTCCTCCTCCTCTCTCTCTATTTCTCTCTGATCTCTCTCCTCCTCCTCTTTATTTCTCTCTGATCTCTCCTCCTCCTCTCTCTCTCTCTATTTCTCTCTGATCTCTCTCTCCTCCTCCTCTCTCTTTATTTCTCTCTGATCTCTCCTCCTCCTCTCTCTCTCTATTTCTCTCTGATCTCTCCTCCTCCTCCTCTCTCTTTATTTCTCTCTGATCTCTCCTCCTCCTCTCTCTCTATTTCTCTCTGATCTCTCCTCCTCCTCTCTCTTTATTTCTCTCTCTCTCTCCTCCTCTCTCTCTCTCTCTCTCTCTCTCTCTCCTCTCTCTCTCTCTATTTCTCTCTGATCTCTCCTCCTCTTCTCTCTATTTCTCTCTCTATTTCTCTCTGATCTCTCCTCCTCCTCTCTGTCTCTATTTCTCTCTGATCTCTCTCTCCCCCTCCTCCTCTTCCTATTTCTCTCTTATCTCTCTGATCTCCTCCTCTCTCTCTCTCACTATTTCTCTCTGATCTCTCCTCCTCCTCTCTCTCTCTATTTCTCTCTCTCTCTCTCTCTCTCTCTCTCTCTCTCTCTCTCTCTCTCTCTCTCTCTCTCTCTCTCTCTATTTCTCTCTGATCTCTCCTCCTCTTCTCTCTATCTCTCTATTTCTGTCTGATCTCTCCTCCTCCTCTCTGTCTCTATTTCTCTCTGATCTCTCCTCCTCCTCTCTCTCTCTCTCTCTCTCTCTCTCTATTTCTCTCTGATCTCTCCTCCTCTCTTTATTTCTCTCTGATCTCTCCTCCTCCTCTCTCTCTCTCTATTTCTCTCTGATCTCTCCTCCTCCTCCTCTCTCTTTATTTCTCTCTGATCTCTCCTCCTCCTCTCTCTCTATTTCTCTCTGATCTCTCCTCCTCTCTCTTTATTTCTCTCTAATCTCTCCTCCTCCTCCTCTCTCTCTCTATTTCTCTCTGATCTCTCCTCCTCCTCCTCTCTCTCTATTTCTCTCTGATCTCTCCTCCTCTTCCTCTCTCTTTATTTCTCTCTGATCTCTCCTCCTCCTCTCTCTCTATTTCTCTCTGATCTCTCCTCCTCCTCTCTCTTTATTTCTCTCTAATCTCTCCTCCTCCTCTTTCTCTCTATTTCTCTCTGATCTCTCCTCCTCGCTCTCTCTCTCTATTTCTCTCTGATCTCTCCTCCTCCTCTCTCTCTTCTCTATTTCTCGCTGATATCTCCTCCTCCTCCTCTCTCTCTATTTCTCTCTGATCTCTCCTCCTCCCTCTTTATTTCTCTCTGATCTCTCCTCC
>NC_068441.1:44573299-44585799 GCF_023373465.1 Oncorhynchus keta | reverse complement strand
CCATCACTACGGGCCAGTGAGTGAGGTCCTGGCGTTTCCAGGTGGGTGTCCGTAGCAGTGCCGTCTGTCCTCCTCCACACCTGTTCTCGATTAGCTGCGGTCTGGGTGCCTGGCGTCAGCCCCCTTCCTCCCACCACACCCACAACACACAGCCCGGGCTCAGACCAGCATGTGGGTGTGTGCGTGAGGGGGTGATGGTGAGGGGGCATGTGGGTGTTTAAGAGAGAGAGAAAGAGTCAAAGAAAGTGTGTGTGTGTATGTGCATCCATGTGTGTGCTTGAATGCTTGTGTGTGTGTCTGCACACGTGCGTGAGTGCGTACATGTGTCTATGTGTGTGTCTGTGCTCCACACATTCCCCAGTTATTTGGCGCCCAGAGCATGCTTGGCTCAGTGGGACTTGATGGATTTCAAAGCAGCGTGAAATTGACCCTGCTCCGTCAGAGGCTAGAGGTTAAGGTGCATGTTGTGAGCCTAATGGAAGAACTGCATGGACCCACTGACAGGGGAATGCAAGGCCACTGTAGTACACACCGTAGCAAAACCTTTTGCAATGAAAAACAAAAATGAGCGTTTCTTATTGGGCGAGTTGAACAGTTGACAGAAGAGGATTCTAGAATCCACATTGATACATCATCAAAGAGGATGGTGTTTGTCTTGGTCTGTAATTTGTAGTTTAAGCTTGGAATAAATGATAGTCTGTTCCAGCTTCGATGGCTGCCGCTGCCTTCAGAAAGAAAGACTGAGACACTGTTATTCCAGCTATCTGAAATCATGACAGCTGATTGATAACGCTGTGTTAAGTCATACACGGGGAAACGCTGTGTCAAGTCATTTGTTTTAATACAGGTAACTACAACCTAGAGTGACTTGAAACAAGCTCCCATGCCAACTCCATGTACGAGACCACTAGACCTCTCCTCCCACACACACACACACACACACACACACACACACACACACACACACACACACACACACACACGCACACGCACACACATACGCACACGCACACCCACACACACGCACACACACACACAAACACACCATACACACTACACTACACACTACACTACACACTACACTACAGAGGAGAAACCAAATCAGAACCAGAAAGTCCACTATTTATTTGGAAAGCTTCTGGTTTGTGTTGTTGTTGCTTTGAAGACTATGTTGTGTGGTCCTAGATGACTCCCGGGTGGTTCTGGGTAGTCATTCATCTATCGTTGAGTCTTGGGGTGGATGGATGGATGGATGGATGGATGGATGGATGGAGGGGTAACAAACAAGTGTGGCCAGGGAAAAGAGCCCAGAGGAAAGCATTCCTTCAGCAGAGTTGATAACACTGATGGAGTAGCTAGGTAGCGCACCAGGGCTCCCCCACCTGCATTGTTGTTGTTGGGACTCATCAATCAATACTCCCTGAGGACTGGCTTGTCACTGGAGGGGTTGAGGCAAGTCAGTGTTTTAAAGCCGTGAAGCTACTTCAGTGATAAGTGTTAAGTTGATTACATTATGATACAGGTGTAGGATCTTCATTTGCTCAATCTGTTGTTGTTGAGAATTTTCCTGCACCTCAGGAAATGAAGATGAGCTTCATGATATACATAAATTCACTGAAAACCTGCACTAAAACATGGTTATATTAACGGTATAGCACATGTAGCCTCATCTAACCACCGATCAAGCAACATTATGGACTAAACGTAAAATTCCTGTTGCTGCAGGATTCTTTTTCTATGACAATATTATATGTTAGGCCAACTAGGGCTCAATAGTCCACCAACTTTCCCCAAATTCTCATGTTTTCCAAACATTATGGTCAGAGGCTTTCAGATTTCTCAGCTTATTCCCTTCTTATTCCGTGAATCTTCCAACCAGGATTTCTGGAAAAACCTTCTAGGGCCAATGTTGTCTCACAGTATAAGTATACATAGTTGCAAATTCTATTGTGTTGCCCCAAAATGAGTGGCAATTGACTGATATACTGGAATGATGGTCTGCTATTTCTGTTCAGGTACCTTTGTCTGTCTTGTTTTATCTCTTTCAAGGGATAAAATAACAATAAACAGATTTTTCCATTGCAACTTTCAGTAGACGTCCAACATCTGTCAACGTGAGTCTGTTTTTAACGTTGGTTTAATGTTGTTTTCCAGGTAACAGTATTTCATCTGGGATTTTCCAGGGAGCCAACCCCATCACAGGCTCAACTCCCTTCAACACCACACAACAGGTCAGATGTAATATGCAAGACATTACAAACAAAACCAGCTTTCTCTTGCAGTACACAAAGTATCCAAATAGCTGGGATAGTATGAAATGAGTTTGGACTTCTGCAACCTACAATTGTATGTGTCACACATTTTCAAACTTTCTGCAATAATGTCCTTCATGAGGACATCGTAAAAAAAAATGTTTTGTTGATAAATCCAGATAATCCAGTCTTATTTCAAATAAAATAAAAAATACAAATTATTTGTCACATGCGCCGAATACAACAAGTGGAGACTTTACTGTGAAATGCTGATACGAGCCCTTTCCCAACAATGCAGTTAAAGTAAGAAAATGAACAATTAGATCAAAAGAAACTAGTAACACATTAAAATAACAATAATGAAGCTTTATACAGGCTACATACAAGGAGTTCTGAGTCAGTGTACTGGGGTGTGAGGTAGTTGGGGTGATTGAATGAGGTAATATGTACAAATACAGTTGAAGTCGGAAGTTTACATTCACCTTAGCCAACTACTTTAAACTCAGTTTTCAACAATTCCTGACATTTAATCCCAGTAAAAATTCCCTGTTTTAGGTCAGTTAGGTTCACCACTTAAGTTTAAGAATGTGAAATGTCAGAATAATAGTAGAGAGAATTATTTATTTCAGCTTTTATTTCTTTCATCACATTCCCAGGGGGTCAGAAGTTTACATACACTAAATTAGTATTTGGTAGCATTGCCTTTCAATTGTTTAACTTGGGTCAAACATTTTTTGGGTAGCCTTCCACAAGCTTCCCACAATAAGTTGGGTGAATTTTGGCCCATTCCTCCTGACAGAGCTGGTGTAACTGAGTCAGGTTTGTAGGCCTCCTTGCTCGCACACGCTTTTTCAGTTCTGCCCACAATCTTTCTATAGGATTGAGGTCAGCACTTTGTGATGGCCACTCAAATACCTTGACTTTGTTGCCCTTAAGCCATTTTGCCACAACTTTGGAAGTATGCTTGGGGTCATTGTCCATTTGGAAGACCCATTTGCGACCAAGCTTTAGCTCCTAATTTTCCCTACCCATCTATTTTGTGAAGTGCACCAGTCCCTCCAGCAGCAAAGCACCCCCACAACATGATGGTGCCACCCTCGTGCTTCACGGTTGGGATGGTGTTCTTCGGCTTGCAAGCCTCCCCCCTTTTCCTCCTAACATAACGATGGTCATTATGGCCAAACAGTTCTATTTTTGTTTCATCAGACCAGAGGACATTTCTACAAAAAGTACAAACTTTGTCTCCATGTGCAGTTGCAAACCGTAGTCTGGCTTTTTTATGGCGGTTTTGGAGCAGTGGCTTCTTCCTTGCTGAGCGGCCTTTCAGGTTATGTCAATATAGGACATGTTTTACTGTGGATGTAGATACTTTTGTACCTGTTTCCTCCAGCATCTTCACAAGGTCCTTTGCTGTTGTTCTGGGATTGATTTGCACTTTTCGCACCAAATTACATTAATCTCCGGGAGATGGAACGCGTCTCCTTCCTGAGCGGTATGACGGCTGCGTGGTCCCAATGTGTTTAAACTTGCGTACTATTGTTTGTACAGATTAAGGTGGTACCTTCAGGCGTTTGGAAATTGCTCCCAAGGATGAACCAGACTTGTGGAGGTCTACCATTTTTTTTTTTTTGTGGAGGTCTTTGCTGATTTCTTTTGATTTTCCCATGATGTCAAGCATAGAGGCACTGAGTTTGAAGGTAGGCCTTGAAATACATCCACAGGTACACCTCCAATTGACTTAAAATGATGTAAATCAGAAGCTTCTAAAGCCATGGCATCATTTTCTGGAATTTCCAAGCTGTTTAAAGGCACAGTCGACTTAGTGTATGTAAACTTCTGACCCACTGAAATTGTGATACAGTGAATTATAAGTGAAATAATCTGTCTGTAAACAATTGTTAGAAAAATAGATGTCCTAACCGGCATGCAAAAACTATAGTTTGTTAACAAGAAATTTGTGGAGTGGTTGAAAAACGAGTTTTAAGGACTCTGTCGGTAGGGGAGAAAAGCAGAAAGGTAGAAGCTGTTACGGAGCCTTTGAACTGTGAAGCCCAATATGTGATCATTTGTAATATTCTGTGTATTTTCTTCGTGTTTAATATTGATCTTGTTCCCTCCGTCAGGACTTCTCAGGGTACTACAACAAGTGTTTAAATGTGATCATGTTCCCTCTGTCAGGACTTCTCAGGGTACTACAACAATTGTTTAAATGTGATCATGTTCCCTCTGTCAGGACTTCTCAGGGTACTCCAGCTACAGCCAAAGCCAGTACTCACCGTACTACAACACACACTACAACAGCCCGTACCTCAGCCCTAGTGCCATCACCACGTCCATACCTTATCAGCATCCAGAACACCCCGCTGTGGTGCCCAATCACAGCCCAGAGTCTCAAACAGGTACAGACGATTGATCCCCTTTCCCTTTGCTGGAAAATGACTTATCATCCTCTTAACATTGTATTATCATCCTCTTAACATTGTATTATCATCCTCTTAACATTGTATTATCATCCTCTTAACATTGTATTATCATCCTCTTAACATTGTATTATCATCCTCTTAACATTGTATTATCATCCTCTTAACATTGTATTATCATCCTCTTAACATTGTATTATCATCATCTTAACATTGTATTATCATCCTCTTAACATTGTATTATCATCATCTTAACATTGTATTATCATCATCTTAACATTGTATTATCATCCTCTTAACATTGTATTATCATCCTCTTAACATTGTATTATCATCATCTTAACATTGTATTATCATCCTCTTAACATTGTATTATCATCCTCTTAACATTGTATTATCATCCTCTTAACATTGTATTATCATCCTCTTAACATTGTATTATCATCATCTTAACATTGTATTATCATCCTCTTAACATTGTATTATCATCCTCTTAACATTGTATTATCATCATCTTAACATTGTATTATCATCTTAACATTGTATTATCATCCTCTTAACATTGTATTATCATCATCTTAACATTGTATTATCATCATCTTAACATTGTATTATCATCATTGTATCTTAACATTGTATTATCATCATCTTAACATTGTATTATCATCCTCTTAACATTGTATTATCATCATCTTAACATTGTATTATCATCATCTTAACATTGTATTATCATCCTCTTAACATTGTATTATCATCATCTTAACATTGTATTATCATCCTCATTGTATTATCATCCTCTTAACATTGTATTATCATCCTCATTGTATTATCATCCTCTTAACATTGTATTATCATCATCTTAACATTGTATTATCATCATCTTAACATTGTATTATCATCATCTTAACATTGTATTATCATCATCTTAACATTGTATTATCATCATCTTAACATTGTATTATCATCATCTTAACATTGTATTATCATCCTCTTAACATTGTATTATCATCATCTTAACATTGTATTATCATCATCTTAACATTGTATTATCATCATCTTAACATTGTATTATCATCATCTTAACATTGTATTATCATCATCTTAACATTGTATTATCATCATCTTAACATTGTATTATCATCCTCTTAACATTGTATTATCATCATCTTAACATTGTATTATCATCCTCTTAACATTGTATTATCATCCTCTTAACATTGTATTATCATCCTCTTAACATTGTATTATCATCCTCTTAACATTGTATTATCATAACATTGTATTATCATCTTAACATTGTATTATCATCCTCTTAACATTGTATTATCATCCTCTTAACATTGTATTATCATCCTCTTAACATTGTATTATCATCCTCTTAACATTGTATTATCATCCTCTTAACATTGTATTATCATCCTCTTAACATTGTATTATCATCCTCTTAACATTGTATTATCATCCTCTTAACATTGTATTATCATCATCTTAACATTGTATTATCATCCTCTTAACATTGTATTATCATCCTCTTAACATTGTATTATCATCCTCTTAACATTGTATTTATCTTAGTGTCGTGTTGTTTGGTGTTTTAGACCTTTTCATTGATGTGATGTGTGTGTGTGTGTGTGTGTGTGTATATGTGCGTGTGTGTGTGTCTGTCTGTGTGTGTGTGCGTGTGTGTGTTCCAGGAGAGTACCACCCCCTAGCCCCCCCACCCCAGGGAAAGAGCCGGAGGCGGTGCCAGCCAGACGGAGCTCAGACGGGAAACTGAGGGGCAGGAAAAGAGTCAGTGACCCACAGCCCCCCCTGGACTCAGATATAGAGGTAATGTTACAGCCCCCTGGACTCAGATATAGAGGTAATGTTACAGCCCCCTGGACTCAGATATAGAGGTAATGTTACAGCCCCCCTGGACTCAGATATAGAGGTAATGTTACAGCCCCCCTGGACTCAGATATAGAGGTAATGTTACAGCCCCCCTGGACTCAGATATAGAGGTAATGTTACAGCCCCCCTGGACTCAGATATAGAGGTAATGTTACAGCCCCCTGGACTCAGATATAGAGGTAATGTTACACTCCCTGGACTCAGATATAGAGGTAATGTTACAGCCCCCCTGGACTCAGATATAGAGGTAATGTTACAGCCCCCTGGACTCCGATATAGAGGTAATGTTACAGCCCCCTGGACTCAGACATAGAGGTAATGTTACAGCCCCCTGGACTCAGATATAGAGGTAATGTTACAGCCCCCTGGACTCAGATATAGAGGTAATGTTACACTCCCTGGACTCAGATATAGAGGTAATGTTACAGCCCCCCTGGACTCAGATATAGAGGTAATGTTATAGCCCCCTGGACTCAGATATAGAGGTAATGTTACACTCCATGGACTCAGATATAGAGGTAATGTTACAGCCCCCCCTGGACTCAGATACAGAGGTAGTTACAGCCCCCTGGACTCAGATATAGAGGTAATGTTACAGCCCCCTGGACTCAGATATAGAGGTAATGTTACACTCCATGGACTCAGATATAGAGGTAATGTTCCACTCCCTGGACTCAGATATAGAGGTAATGTTACAGCCCCCTGGACTCAGATATAGAGGTAATGTTACACTCCATGGACTCAGATATAGAGGTAATGTTCCACTCCCTGGACTCAGATATAGAGGTAATGTTACAACACCGTGGACTCAGATATAGAGGTAATGTTACACTCCATGGACTCAGATATAGAAGTAATGTTACACTCCCTGGACTCAGATATAGAGGTAATGTTACAGCCCCCTGGACTCAGATATAGAGGTAATGTTACACTCCATGGACTCAGATATAGAGGTAATGTTCCACTCCCTGGACTCAGATATAGAGGTAATGTTACACTCCATGGACTCAGATATAGAGGTAATGTTCCACTCCCTGGACTCAGATATAGAGGTAATGTTACAACACCGTGGACTCAGATATAGAGGTAATGTTACACTCCATGGACTCAGATATAGAGGTAATGTTACAGCCCCCTGGACTCAGATATAGAGGTAATGTTACAGCCCCCCCTGGACTCAGATATAGAGGTAATGTTACACTCCATGGAAGTCACACACACACAAAACATTAAGGCCAAAGTTTGTTGACAATGGGACAGATGGACAAAAGTAGAGTAATACTTTCATGACTGCACTGAGATCATCAGTACATTTATCATTTATGCTATCAGTTTTACAAACACATTTTCCCAGTTAGTTTTCTTCTGATTAATCAGCCTGTATGTTTAACCCTCACTGTCATTTTCTTCCCAGTGTAGATATGATGTTAATAGTCAGCAAAATGTCTTTTGTATTATTTTATTATTGTATTATTTTCCAGCGTGTGTTTGTGTGGGACCTTGACGAGACCATCATCATTTTCCACTCTTTGCTCACAGGGAGCTTCTCCACCCGATTTGGCAAGGTACAAAACAGTCAACATACATTCATGTGACATGGTGAATATTCTCTCTGTGTCACTTTTTAGATGAAATAACCCTGAAAGTATTTGCTGGTTTATTGAACTAATCCTTGATGAGATAAACTATTCACTTTCAGTTCGAGGTGAATTCTAACTTCCAGTGAAATGTTGTCTTAGTCACACATTGATGTCAATGGGACTAAGCGGAAATTCTGCTCATGTGGAAGTTAGGATTAATTTGTTGAAACGTAACTCTTTTAGTAGTGTTGTTGTCCTTTGCTCTCTCCTTGACTTTTCACACGCTTGGTGTTTTCCTTCTCTACTCTGTTGTCTCTTTATATAACCCAGTGGACTTGTTTGGCCAACCCACGTCCCACTGTTTGATTGACAGCTGATTCACTTTTACATAATGGACAGGCAGCTGATGACGGGAACAATAGTAATGTTTCTTTTGGCCGTGACTGTGTTTTGAATTCTCACTGTCCCTCTGCGGTTTGCCGTGATGTAAACAAGGAACCAGGGAGGGATTAGTGAGAAGAAAATAGAATAGTGAGAGGAAGAGAGAGTATTGAGAGGAGAAGAGAGTGGAGGAGGGAGGAGAGAGTAGTGAGAGGAGGAGAGAGGAAGAGAGAGTATTGAGAGGAGAAGAGAGTGGAGGAGGGAGGAGAGAGGTGGAGAGAGTAGTGAGAGGAGGAGAGAGGTGGAGAGAGTAGTGAGAGGAGAAGAGAGAGAGGATGAGAGTAGTGAGAGGAGGAGAAGAGAGAGAGGATGAGAGTAGTGAGAGGAGGAGAGAGAGGAGAGAGTAGTGAGAGGAGGAGAGCGTAGTGAGAGGAGAAAAGAGAGAGGATGAGAGTAGTGAGAGGAGGAGAGAGAGGAGAGAGTAGTGAGAGGAGAAGAAAGGAGGAAAGGACAAGAGAGTAGTGAGAGAGAAGAGAGAGGAGGAGAGAGTAGTGAGAGGAGGAGAGAGAGGAGAGTGTAGTGAGAGAGAAGAGAGAGGAGGAGAGAGTAGTGAGAGGAGGAGAGAGAGGAGAGAGTAGTGAGAGGAGGAAAGAGAGGAGGAGAGGAGAAGAGAGTAGTGAGAGAGAAGAGAGAGGAGGAGAGAGTAATGAGAGGAGGAGAGGAGAAGAGAGTAGTGAGAGGAGAAGAGAGAGGAGGAGAAGAGAGTATTGAGAGAGAAGAGGAGAGAGAGGAGTAGAGGAGAAGAGGTTAGTGAGAGGAGGAGAGAGACGAGAATAGAAGAGAGGCGGAGAGAAAGGAGGAGAGGAGGAGAGAGTAGTGAAAGGAGTAGAGAGAGGAGAGGAGAGAGAGTAGTGAGAGGAGAAGAGAGTAGTGAGAGGAGAAGAGAGTAGTGAGAGGAGAAGAGAGTAGAGGGAGAGAGGAGGAGAGAGTAGCGAGAGGAGGAGAGAGAGGAGGAAAGGAAGAGAGGATGAGAGAGTAGTGAGAGGAGAAGAGAGTAGAGAGAGGAGAATAGAGAGTAGTGAGAGGAGGAGAGAGTAGTGAGAGGAGGAGAGAGTAGTGAAAGAAGAAGAGAGAGGAGGAGAGAGTAGTGAGAGGAGAAGAGAGCAGAGGGAGAGGAGGAAAGGAAGAGAGAGGATGAGAGAGTAGTGAGAGGAGGAGGGAGAGGAGGAAAGGAAGAGAGAGGAGATGAGAGAGTAGTGAGAGGAGGAGAGAGTAGTGAGAGGGGAGGAGAGTAGAGGGAGAGAGGAGAAGAGAGTAGTGAGAGGAGGCGGGAGAGGAGGAAAGGAAGAGAGAGGAGATGAGAGAGTAGTGAGAGGAGGAGAGAGTAGTGAGAGGAGAAGAGAGTAGTGAGAGGAGGAGAGAGAGGAGGAAAGGAAGAGAGAGGATGAGAGAGTAGTGAGAGTAGAAGAGAGGAGAGGGAGAGAGGAGAAGAGAGTAGTGTGAGGAGGAGAGAGAGGAGGAAAGGAAGAGAGAGGGTGAGAGAGTAGTGAGAGGAGGAGAGAGTAGTGAGAGGAGGAGAGAGTAGTGAGAGGGGAGGAGAGTAGAGGGAGAGAGGAGAAGAGAGTAGTGAGAGGAGGAGGGAGAGGAGGAAAGGAAGAGAGAGGAGATGAGAGAGTAGTGAGAGGAGGAGAGAGTAGTGAGAGGAGGAGAAAGAGGAGGAAAGGAAGAGAGAGTAGTGAGAGGAGGAGAGAGTAGTGAAAGGACAAGAGAGAGGAGGAGAGAGAGGAGGAAAGGAAGAGAGAGGATGAGAGAGTAGTGAGAGGAGGAGAGAGTAGTGAGAGGACAAGAGAGAGGAGGAGAGAGAGGAGGAAAGGAAGAGAAAGTAGTGAGAGGAGGAGAGAGTAGTGAGAGGAGGAGAGAGAGGAGGAAAGGAAGAGAAAGGATGAGAGAGTAGTGAGAGGAGATGAGAGAGTAGTGAGAGGAGAAGAGAGTAGTGAGAGGAGGAGAGAGAGGAGGAAAGGAAGAGAGAGGATGAGAGAGTAGTGAGAGGAGATGAGAGAGTAGTGAGAGGAGAAGAGAGTAGTGAGAGGAGGAGAGAGGAGTGAGAGGAGGATAGAGTAGTGAGAGGAGATGAGAGAGTAGTGAGAGGAGGAGAGAGTGGTGATAGGATGAGAGAGTAGTGAGAGGAGGAGAGAGTAGTGAGAGGAGATGAGAGAGTAGTGAGAGGAGGAGAGAGTGGTGAGAGGAGGAGAGAGTAGTGAGAGGAGGAGAGAGTAGTGAGAGGAGGAGAGAGTAGTGAGAGGAGATGAGAGAGTAGTGAGAGGAGGAGAGAGTAGTGAGAGGAGGAGAGAGTAGTGAGAGGAGAAGAGAGTAGTGAGAGGAGAAGAGAGTAGTGAGAGGAGGAGAGAGTAGTGAGAGGAGATAAGAGAGTAGTGAGAGGAGGAGAGAGTAGTGAGAGGAGAAGAGAGAGTAGTGAGAGGAGGAGAGAGTAGTGAGAGGAGGAGAGAGTAGGAGGAGAGTAGTGAGAGAGGAGGAGAGAGTAGTGAGAGGAGGAGAGAGTAGTGAGAGGAGGAGAGAGTAGTGAGAGGAGGAGAGAGTAGTGAGAGGAGATGAGAGAGTAGTGAGAGGAGGAGAGAGTAGTGAGAGGAGGAGAGAGTAGTGAGAGGAGATAAGAGAGTAGTGAGAGGAGGAGAGAGTAGTGAGAGGAGGAGAGAGTAGTGAGAGGAGGAGAGAGTAGTGAGAGGAGGAGAGAGTAGTGAGAGGAGATGAGAGAGTAGTGAGAGGAGGAGAGAGTAGTGAGAGGAGAGAGAGAGTAGTGAGAGGAGGAGAGAGTAGTGAGAGGAGGAGAGAGAGTGAGAGAAGAGAGTAGAGAGGAGGAGAGAGTAGTGAGAGGAGAGAGTAGTGAGAGGGAGAGAGAGAGTAGTGAGAGGAGGAGAGAGTAGTGAGAGGAGAAGAGAGTAGTGAGAGGAGATGAGAGAGTAGTGAGAGGATGAGAGAGTAGTGAGAGAGGGGAGAGAGAGAGTAGTGAGAGGAGATGAGAGAGTAGTGAGAGGAGGAGAGAGAGTGAGAGGAGGAGAGAGAGTAGTGAGAGGAGAGGAGAGAGAGTAGTGAGAGGAGGAGAGAGTAGTGAGAGGAGAAGAGAGAGTAGTGAGAGGAGAAGAGAGTAGTGAGAGGAGGAGAGAGTAGTGAGAGGAGAAGAGAGAGTAGTGAGAGGAGAAGAGAGGAGAAGAGAGTAGGAGAGGAGAGAGTAGTGAGAGGAGGAGAGAATAGTGAGAGGAGAGAGAGTAGTGAGAGGAGAAGAGAGTAGTGAGAGGAGGAGAGAGTAGTGAGAGGAGAGAGAGTAGTGAGAGGAGGAGAGAGGAGGAGAGAGTAGTAGTGAGAGGAGAAGAGAGTAGTGAGAGGAGAGAAGATAGTGAGAGGAGGAGAGAGTAGTGAGAGGAGGAGAGAGTAGAGTGAGAGGAGAAGAGAGTAGTGAGAGGAGAAGAGAGTAGAGAGGAGAGAGGAGGAGAGAGTAGTGAGAGGAGGAGAGTAGGAGAGGAGGAGGAGAGAGAGGTGAGAGGAGGAGAGAGTAGTGAGAGGAGAAGAGAGTAGTGAGAGGAGGAGAGAGTAGTGAGAGGAGGAGAGAGTAGTGAGAGGAGGAGGAGAGTAGTGAGAGGAGGAGAGAGTAGTGAGAGGAGAGAGAGTAGTGAGAGGATAAGAGAGAGAGAGAGGAGGAGAGAGTAGTGAGAGGAGGAGGAGGAGAGTAGTGAGAGGAGGAGAGAGTAGTGAGAGGAGAGAGAGTAGTGAGAGGAGAGAGCAGAGTGAGAGGAGGGAGAAGAGAGTAGTGAGAGGAGGAGAGAGTAGTGAGAGGAGGAGAGAGTAGTGAGAGGAGAGGAGGGGAGAGGAGGAAATGAGGAGAGAGTAGTGAGAGGAGATGAGAGTAGGGGAGAGGGGAGAGAGGAGTGAGAGGAGGAGAGAGGAGTGAGAGGAGGGAG
>NC_068441.1:44569780-44573199 GCF_023373465.1 Oncorhynchus keta | reverse complement strand
GAGAGAGCAGAGGGAGAGGAGGAGAGAGTAGAGAGAGGATGAGAGAGTAGTGAGAGGAGGAGGGAGAGGAGGAAAGGAAGAGAGAGGAGATGAGAGAGTAGTGAGAGGAGGAGAGAGTAGTGAGAGGAGGAGAGAGTAGTGAGAGGAGAAGAGAGTAGTGAGAGGAGATGAGAGAGTAGTGAGAGGAGGAGAGAGTAGTGAGAGGAGAAGAGAGAGTAGTGAGAGGAGGAGAGAGTAGTGAGAGGAGGAGAGAGTAGTGAGAGGAGAAGAGAGAGTAGTGAGAGGAGAAGAGAGTAGTGAGAGGAGGAGAGAGTAGTGAGAGGAGGAGAGAATAGTGAGTGGAGAAGAGAGTAGTGAGAGGAGAAGAGAGTAGTGAGAGGAGGAGAGAGTAGTGAGAGGAGGAGAGAGTAGTGAGAGGAGGAGAGAGTAGTGAGAGGAGAAGAGAGTAGTGAGAGGAGAAGATAGTAGAGGGAGAGAGGAGGAGAGAGTAGTGAGAGGAGAAGAGAGTAGTGAGAGGAGAAGAGAGTAGAGGGAGAGAGGAGGAGAGAGTAGTGAGAGGAGGAGAGAGTAGTGAGAGGAGGAGAGAGTAGTGAGCGGAGGAGAGAGTAGTGAGAGGAGGAGAGAGTAGTGAGAGGAGGAGAGAGTAGTGAGAGCAGGAGAGAATAGTGAGAGGAGAAGAGAGTAGTGAGAGGAGGAGAGAGTAGTGAGAGGAGGAGAGAGTAGTGAGAGGAGGAGAGAGTAGTGAGAGGAGAAGAGAGTAGTGAGAGGAGGAGAGAGTAGTGAGAGGAGAAGAGAGTAGTGAGAGGAGGAGAGAGTAGTGAGAGGAGGAGAGAGTAGTGAGAGGAGGAGAGAGTAGTGAGAGGAGGAGAGAGTAGTGAGAGGAGGAGAGAGTAGTGAGAGGAGGAGAGAGTAGTGAGAGGAGGAGAGAGTAGTGAGAGGATAAGAGAGAGTAGTGAGAGGAGAAGAGAGTAGTGAGAGGAGGAGAGAGTAGTGAGAGGAGGAGAGAGTAGTGAGAGGAGGGGAGAGTAGTGAAATGAGGAGAGAGTATTGAGAGGAGATGAGAGTAGTGAGAGGAGGAGAGAGTAGTGAGAGGAGGAGAGAGTAGTGAGAGGAGGAGAGAGTATTAGACCTAAGCGCTTCACCATTTTTGCACAACCTTGTTTATTTTTCTTTGTATCGTCGGGGGGAAAGGAGAGGGTGGAAGGTTTGACGTTTGACTGATGTGCCAAATTCCTGATTCCACCCAGCAGCTTCCCAGCTGAATCGGCGAACTTTAATCCGAGATGCTCTGACATCAAAACTCAGACATGTAAGATAGGGAAAGAAAGTTTTTGGGGAGGAAGGGTGTGGAGGGGGAAAATTTCCCAATTCTCCAAAAAGATTTCGACCAAAATTGAGAGTGTATAGGCCTAGTGGGATTATGTACAAACCAGGAATTGGTTTTCAATTATGTAGGAGCGAGTTTGAAACGTCTTTCACAATAATGCTCACTGTCAGACAACGACCAATGTTTATGTTAGCTCAGGTTTCCCTCTCTGAAGAAAAGGACCCCAATTCATCTTCCAAATGTAATGGCGTGTCTAGTCCAGACGGACTATAAATCATTCCCCATGA
This sequence comes from Oncorhynchus keta, assembly GCF_023373465.1. NCBI lineage: Eukaryota > Metazoa > Chordata > Actinopteri > Salmoniformes > Salmonidae > Oncorhynchus > Oncorhynchus keta. Next base: position 44,571,585 of record NC_068441.1, on the reverse strand, counting down.
CAGTCATTGTGGTATGACCAAACTCATTGAGGTAAACAAGTGTTGGGCTGGGCCTGTGTTAAGGCAAGCAAGGCACGCTTGACTCTGGAAGATGTGGAAAACAAATGGTCTCGCTGAAAGAATGTTTTCACTGCCTTTGAAAAGCCGAGGAGAACTCTAGAGCACGTTAAGATTTTATTCTACGTTAGTGATCAGACGGCATCTCATTGATCATATGTCGGCCATGGCGCCAAACTCCTTTCTCTCTCTGTCTTAGCGTATGAATTTCCTCTCTGCACGAAGACAAAAGTCCCCAAACGGGGGTGGATTGGATGTTTTTCTCCCTTCTGATGTGTTCTTGTTCTCTGTGAATTCTGCCTGTGATTAGCAGGAAGAGTAAAGCTGACTCTTGTGTTTTTCATTGCTACCTCCCTCCGCATTCAAGAAGTATTCAAGAAGCCTTATGCTTAGCAGAGAGGGTGATTACGGATAATTACTCCATTTGAACGAAACACCTCCTCCTCCGTCTCCTTCACCTTCCCTCATTCTCCTCCCGTCCTCTATTTCTGCCCCCTCACCTCCCTCTCATTCACAATTGGAGGTGGGAAGGCTGTCATCTTTCCAAACTCCTAATCTGACACTACCTTGGCTGACGCCAGTCCTCCACATTTCGGGACACACTGCTGTTGCTGACGCACCGCCACAGTAGTACAGCACACAGCAAGCCACCCTGCCGGTGCCTGGTGACACTCCCCACAACAACACTGCACAGGAATGTTTTCTTGCAAACTGCTTCTCTGTTTCTTCTGCGGAAGATATATAATCATTTAGTAAAGCGCCTCTTCTTCATTCCTGAATTCTTAAATAACTGTGTGTCTGTGTATGTGTGACAGAGAGAGAGAGAGAGAGAGAGAGAGAGAGAGAGAGAGAGAGAGAGATAAGGGTGCAGTTTAGTGGAAAGAATGATTGACAGAAATGTAATCAGATTTCCTGCTCAGGAGATAGAACCTGCCCTGTCAATCAGAGAGAAGGACTGCCAGTGTCTTGAGAAGGTTGTTTGGACATAGGGAGAAAATAATGACTGTTAGATAGGCAGACTAAACACGGCCATAATTACATACCAAAGCTCGTATGGCACCTCTGTTAGCTCTATTGATCTGAATGTCCATTCCATCGGTGTGGATATAGAGTCAGGTTTGTTTGAAGCTTGGTGGTGTCCTGTTGATTTGATGGTGTATCGTGCAGAATATCAACAGCTCATTATGTTGAAGCCTTAACCAATATCACTGTTTCACTGACAACATTCATATATATTCATACAATATACACTGAGTATACAAAACATTGGGAACACCTTCCCATGACGTAGGACCAGTTGAATCCAGCAACTCAATAATATGAAGGTGTTCTTAATGTTTTGTATACTCAGTGTATTTACACCATTATGCAAACCATCCTACCTGTGTTAAGCCTAAGAACACAGACATGTATTTTTCCTGAGATGAACAATGACCTGGAAGGACAAGAGTCCTCTTAAACACGTGTAAACAAGTGGTCCATGAAGCAGGAAACCTAATTTCCACTTAAGTCAAATGTTCACCTACAGTAGTTATGCATTGGTGGGAAAGGGCTCTATTCAATCAAATCAAGTTTATTTGTCACATGTGCCAGATACAACAGGTGTAGTAGTCCTTACAGTGAAATGCTTACATACAGGCCCTAACCAACAGTGCAATTTTTAAGTAAAAATTGGTTTATGGTGAACAATATATAAGTAAAGAAATAAAAACAACAGTAAAAAGACAGTGAAAAATAACGGTAGCAAG